>NW_015112900.1:186558-227034 GCF_001443285.1 Poecilia latipinna
GTTGTTGTTGTTGTTGTTGTTGTTGTTGTTGTAAAAGCTGTAGAATGAGAATCTGATAGAAAAAACCCAACAAACTGTGATGAGAGACTCCATGTTATCTCCCTCATGACTAATATGAATGTGTTGCTTTTTTACTGCTTTGGTTGTTTATCGTGAAGGAAAACCCACAAAACGCGAATATAGTTCTGGTCCCAGATCGTTCGTTAATCTCCCCATCCATGGGCCGCAGTATCGTTGTTGTGTTGTGTGCTTTCTAGGTTGTTAGTACGTTAGTAAGTTTTCATTTGTTTGTGTGTAAAAGTCATTTGGGGTTAAATTTATGACTCATCTTTGACATAATTTATCTGCAGATCTAAGCAGCTGACTTGTTCTTTTATAAGTTTTCTTCATGGCTAAAAATAAACTGAAACACTGAATCTGCTTAATTTACTTCCTTATTAATCTTTAGTTCCTTATGACAGTTTGTTACAAATTAAATCTATCACACTTTGTTAAATCAATTGTTTTCTTACACCAAGTCTGTTCATTTTAAGAACTCTTAAAATGAAATGTATATAAATTAAATACAACATAAACTTTTATGTCCTGAGTAACAGGTCAGAGAAAACATAAAATCGTGCGTCACTCTTTTGTGAGAGTCAACTGCAGTCAGGAAGCTACAGACTAGACAAGTGTTACGTTGGACACAAATACTGAAAGCAGCAGCATTAAACTTTATTTAACGCTGATTAAATTTAATCTTACCTGCAAAATGAAGCATCAGAATTAAAGACGACCATATCCATCCTCTTTCAGCCATTTTGCTCATCTGCATCTGCTCTGTTCATGTTCGCTAACGTGTTTAAAATGGCTTCTTATTGAAAATAAACACCCATGAGCTTCAGGAGGGGCGACTTCCTCACAACATCTTCACCCTGTTTCTCACTTGTGATGTTTGTTGTTTGCATGTTTTTAGAAACCTATCAAAAAGACTTCCAACATTAGCATTTTTCATTTACCTCCTTAGCGTATTTCAAAAGCATTTTTTTAAATATTTGCAAGAATAAAACAGTTGCTTTAAGAGCTGATAGCTTTTGAAACAAGATGGAACTGTTTCTGTTGAAATGTGTTCGTTTCTGTTACCAGTTGCTGCACATGAACACACTAGCAGCATAAAACGTCTCATTGTTCTCCTTTTTTAAATTTAGACCACACAATGTTCATAGCAAGAGCAGATAATCATAATCTATTTAAACTTATGAAAGCAAACGTTGAAAAAACAGCAGCCAGAGTGATGTTTCCCAAGCCGGATGCTCAGGGTCTGCTGACCCACATGTTCTCTGCTGCAGTTCACCTCACTTACAAAAATAAGTAAAAGGCTAAAGGGGAAGTATGATGTGTTTTCCAGTCATATAGAATCATTTTAAAGCACAATAAAGTAACTATATTAGCTTCAGTTATTATAAAAATGCTTTATATATTAAATATTTTTGAAAGGAAATGACTTTGTAATTTAATGCCTTGAAATTGGGCCTCTGTCTCTTTAAAACCTCCTGCTCTTTCTGAAACTCCACCTTCAGGAAGTCCTTGCAACATGGTTCCTCTATTAACCCTTTAACAACATTTTTTACATGCCTGCACCTAGAAGTATCTTACATAATGAGCTCATCAGATGCGCAGTTCCACCAGGTGTCGGCTAACTGCTGCTGCTAGTCTGAAGGGGGAGGGCTGAGAGGCGGAAGCTCAGAAACTTTGACACTGTTATTCCAAGGAGGAGCTTTAACATGAAGTAAAACTCAAAAAGTTGTTTTTACATGATACTGACCCTTTGACAGGCTTCTGCTGCACTTCAAACCTGAACACTGAACCCGTTTTACTTTTCCATTGGCCTCTTCTCGTTTTCTGGACCTTCAAGTTTGCTTATTTTCAGTGAGTAAAATGATACCAAAGGCAAGTTGGAGGTTTATCTGTGGAAAGCAGGTTAGCTTCTGTTTACAATGTAACGTTTGGAAAACTGGGAAGAGAAATGTTTCTTCTGCTATTTACTGTCTGTTTGTTTTACACAGAGACGATGCACAACATTTCATTAACCTTTTCAAACACGAATGGTACCAGACTAGCAAGAAATTCTAATTTCCACCTGCAGTCTTTGGACTATAGAGTATGGAGAGCCATTTCAGCCAAAATTAAATAGATTATTATTAATAAATAAGTTATTGGCTTCTTTATTTGTATTGATAGTTATTTATTTCTGCCTGTCCTTTTTCCATTGTCCTTATTCGTTTCTGCTTCATTATGATAATGAGGGGCGGTGCCTTCAGGCCACAACTTCTCCCTATTGGTTGGTTAGCATCACACTGTATTTAGCTTCAAGAAAGATGGCGACCCACCACCGGCTTATCAGTAAGCTGGAGCTTGGCAACTTTATTAGAAATTACAATAAACAATGGAATGAAAAAACACTGTAATTCTACTGAATACATGATTTCCCAGCATAATATATATATATATATATATATATATATATTGCAATAAACTTTGTAAATGCATTAAATGTTTGAAGGATTGTGATCCAATCATTGCAGAGAGGCAGGATGGGAGCAGATTAGGCATCAAACAAGCAGAAATGATCCAGAACAAAACAACTGGATTCAAATCCTCAACAAATTAAAGGGAAATGTTGCTTTTCCTTCTGTTATGGACAGCAGCTGATCAGATCACAGCAGATGGAGCTTGTAGAGTGCTGTAGATCACAGCATCAGGGACCTGGAGTGACGCAATAAAAACATAAAAAAATATTACTGAACACATTAACCATAAATAGAGATGTTAATATTTTAATATTGCTTTGCTATGCATAGAGGAGGCAGACAGTAAATCCCAGTTTATCAGCTCACAGATTATGAATATCAAATTTATTATAAAAATTGCACATGAAGCCAATCCATGAATCTTTTGCCATATTTAAACTTAAAACTAAAGATCCAGTTACAGAAAAGGTTTCAACCTGGAAGACCCTAATGTTTCTACATTACCTCACACCGTTTACCAAATGAATAAATCTATGTTGCAGTTATATTATGGCACTCACGTTGCTTTTTGTCCTGGTTCCCATGGCGAGGTTCATGGATGCATAAGAAACATAAGCATCAACCTGCTGAAGGAAAACAAAGCAAAGAGTAACAGTGATGTTATTTCTGCAAACTGTATGGAAAAAAATATTTAGTTTTTTGTCATTAAAGGTCCTTCCTGTTGTTAAAAAGAGTTATCAGTCTGTTTCTGACACATCTGCATGGATCAGAGCTAACCCACAAAACCACCTGGTGTCATTCTGCCCTGTGTGGCTTTTTGATAAAACTGAGTCATCATAGCAGTTCCTTAGCTGAGTTTCATATCTGGGTGGCGAAAGTCGAAAAATGTCGAGAAGCCAGCAGTGGCTGAATGAGGTTTCAAAATGTCTAAATACGTCATATTTCTGTGGTGAAACTCACAGGCTGGTCTTCCTTCTGCTTTTTACTTCCTAAAAGAGACAAGAGTTTGAATCAGCTTAAAGATAATCATGCATCATAGTTTACTATCTACTATTACTTTGTTATTTTTATGCATATAAGAAAAACAACAGTTAAAATATTAAGCAGCGGTTTGCGTAATTACATGAATGTTGTTTTTAGGTAAATCAGTGATTGTTCTCACCTTTAGTTTTCATCCATCCGATGGTTACCATCACAGTTATTAAGAGTCCTGCTAACAACATGGACACAGTGACAACCCACCAAATCCAACCTGGTGGACAAACGACACGTTATATAAAATAAAACCACTGGAAGAAAAACACCTGAACATAGCATCTGGTTGAAACTAAAGGAAAAGGCTGGCTTGTTAAAGACATTCTGTGAAAACAACAATAATAGTAGCTGTTAGCTTCTGTTGTATATGATAACAGAAGCTAACAGCTTTAACACAGATATATTTAGGCCAAGAAAACAGTGAAAAAACTTCAGAAAGTGTTTCTTTAGACATTCCTCTAATCTGTGGATATTTTTACTTTTCTGCAAACTCTCTACTTTCTACCACAGCTAATGGAATCATTGCTGCTAATATCTTCACTAAATGTCATTTTAAAAAAACCCAGCCTATACCTTTAGATATTTAAACATAATAAAATGCATATCTACCTCGAGATTTTGTTTGATTATGTTTGGTAAATGGCGTTGGTGTTGGAGTTAGTGATGTTAGCCACCTGCTGCTGGTTGAAAATACTGATTCAGTTCTGTTAGATGTGGCTGATATTGATTTAGTTGTTACTGATGTAGTTGCTGTAGCTGCTGTTGATTGTTCTGTAAATTAGGATTATTTTGTGTTAATCAGGTTTGCAGATGCATCATTATATGAAAATAATCAGCTGATTAGATTAGATAAATGTTAAAAGCTGAAATATTTCAGGTTTGAGAGAATGATGAATAATGTTTGATGTTCTCACCTGATGACTGATGGCTGAAGGTGAACAGCAGGTCTTTTTTGTCATATGCATCTTGTACTTTACACTTTAATAACTCATAAAACTTTGAGTCCTGATGCAGATGAGATGCTGGGATTGTGACAGCTGCAGAGCAGGAACTTGATACATTCACATCTGGTGATATTTTATCTTTCCCCTCATACAGCCACACCACTGTGTGTTTGCAGACAGTGTGTTGAGACACAGAGCAGGTAAAGGTGACTTTTCCATTGTTTCTTTGTTCATTCACTGGTGAAGATGGAGATATTTAGAAAAGACAACAGTAAATTCAGCTTCATTGTTGTGTTAATAAGAGGAAGTGTGGCTAAATATCAATGTGATATAAATACTCACTGGTAACAACAGACAGATCAACCTTCATGGCGAGATTTGGGCTTGTAGTCGGGATCTGTCTGCAGTAGTATTCACCAAAAACCTCCTCTCTGACGTTCTTCATGACCAGAGAACAGTCTGCTGTGACACTCAGTCTGCCTGACTTAGCGTTAGCTTCTTCTGTGAACTTTCCTCTTTCAAACCATGATACCTCTCTGTTTCCTGGTTGACTGAACGTCCATGTGATTCTGTCACAGTTGGGTTTCTCCTGTTCCACTTTGCTACAGGGTAAAGTGACTCCATCACCAGTTTTAACAGTGAAGAAAGCTCGCTGCTGCCCAGCTGCTGCTGCAGGGAAAATGGAACAAATGGTGACATGTAGGTTGAGATGTAGAAACAAGACAAGCATTTAGGTCACAAATAAAACCTAATAAGTAATAAATACTTTCAAATAACATGGTTTACTGCACATCTGAGTATTAATAAATGGATATTTGTTGGTTGTTTCCTTACCTGTGAGCTGAAGCATCAGAATAGTAAATAAAGTCTCAGAGATCCACTTACAGGAAAGCATTGTGCTTCTGCTTCTTTACGTCCACGACTGACTGAGTGTGTGAAGCAGCTTCCTTTTAAGCATGAAACCATCACGCGTGTGTGTGTGTGTGTGTGTGTGTGTGTGTGTGTGTGTGTGTGTGTGTGTACGGAGGTGTGACTTCCTCAACAGCGGAGTGTTGTTTGTCACATATTTAACTCCATTACACATGGCAACAAGTGGCAGGGGGCGGATGAACAATCATGATCAAGAATCATAATTGAAACCTGTTTTTCACAGTTCCGTCATGCATGTTAATAACTCGGCCAGTGACGTTTAACTTAACTGCAAAGTAAAATGGACACCTCTCTGTTTGCACTGTCACCTCTGAAGGAATCTGACTGTAACTTTCCCTTCCAAGTTATTGTTAGCTTTGATAATAATGTCGCATTATTGCAGCATCATCCTGTTGTTCTGGACAACAGTGTCTGCTAATACATGAACAAGAGGATAAGCTAACCAGAAACACCTGATATGTCTATAAATGTTGGGTCAGGCTCTCATCCTTATAATTCACATGTGTTGGAATATTTTTTATTCCAGTTTAAAATGCTCCCATCACAAATCAAGGCTGAATCCCCACATGGTTGAGTCTAGTTTGAGTTTAGCTAGTCAGTGGTAAATAAGACAGTAAATTTTGGAGAGCTGAAAAGGAGAATTATGTGATAAGTGAAGAAAGAAATGGGTTTAAATATATAATTTCCAATAATTTATGTTTCATTTTGATCAATTTGTAAAAAAGAAAAAGAACAAAGAAAACTTATACTCTTAAGAATCCAGAAAACAAGCATCTTTATTCAAGATTTAAAAACAATATTTTGCTCTCCAAGGTGGCTGATTATTGACACACTTGAGTTATTATAACATTTAATACTTGTGGTTATTCATAACACTCTTATCTAAAAGTATATAAACAAGGATGTTTATATACTCTAAATGCTTTAAAACATTTTCTTCTTGTTTGACACAAATAAGTGTTTTACAGCTTCCTCGTGTTTCAAACTAAAACAGTTTGTGGTACATAAAGTCATATTTCATATTTGTAAGTGAATTTTTTGCTATATTTGCTCTTTAAACTATCGATCTGTGGAATCTGATGGAAGCAGAAGACTCTGGGATGTTTTCATATCCCACAGTCTCTCCACGCGGATCACGGTTTACCTGCAGGACAAAACAGATCAGTATTTATTTTCCTTATAAGTTGGGCAACATAATGTATATTTTCCAATGCATCATTTATATATTTAGTATAAACTTACTGCGTTTCTTTTCATCTCTGATTTGTTATCTGAAAAGAGAAACCAGAAGACCTTAGCTTGATTTCAGCTTCAACAGTTAAAATTTAGATTAATAATTATTTTTATGAGCTTCCTTACATTGAACTTTTTCCCACATGGTAACTATGGCAACACACATTAGGAGTACCGTTACACCGACAGACACAATGATGTATCTCAACAAGCACAAATCACCTGGAATTGATAAAAAAACTTTAATCTGAGAGAATCTGAAGCCGAACACCTGTAATGTTAATATTCAGATATTAGATTTTTAAATAAAAATATCTACTGCCTTGTTGCTCTGTTGGATTATGCATTGTTGTTGCCTTTGTTGTTGTTTTGTTCCCTAAAAAGTTTATCAATTGCAAGAAACAATGACATATCAGTACCACCAGGGGTCACTCTGATATTCAGACATTTATATTTTAAAGATGAAGAAAACTTTATACCTTGTATTGTCTCCCTGTTTCTTGTGGATGTAGATGTTGTTGTTGTTACTGGTGACTTTGTCGTTTCTCCTTTGATATAAATTTAAAGAATTGAAGCAAATCTTTTACCAACAAATAACTGAGCTACATTACCAAAAGCTACATTCAGAATATCAGGTGTGATATTACAATTTCCTTAAGATGTAAATGTGTTGGGTTTTGTTCTCACCTGATGACTGATGGCTGAAGGTGAACAGCAGGTCTTTTTTGTCATATGCATCTTGTACTTTACACTTTAATAACTCATAAAACTTTGAGTTCTGATGCAGATGAGATGCTGGGATTGTGACAGCTGCAGAGCAGGAACTTGATACATTCACATCTGGTGATATTTTATCTTTCCCCTCATACAGCCACACCACTGTGTGTTTGCAGACAGTGTGTTGAGACACAGAGCAGGTAAAGGTGACTTTTCCATTGTTTCTTTGTTCACTCACTGGTGAAGATGGAGATATTTACAAAAGACAACAGTAAATTCAGCTTCATTGTTGTGTTATTAAGAGGAAGTGTGGCTAAATATCAATGTGATATAAATACTCACTGGTAACAACAGACAGTTCAACCTTCATGGCGAGATTTGGGCTTGTAGTCGGGATCTGTCTGCAGTAGTATTCACCAAAATCCTCCACTCTGACGTTCTTCATGACCAGAGAACAGTCTGCTGTGACACTCAGTCTGCCTGACTTAGCGTTAGCTTCTTCTGTGAAACGTCCTCTTTCAAACCATGATACGTTTCTGTTTCCTGGTTGACTGAACGTCCATGTGATTCTGTCACAGTTGGGTTTCTCCTGTTCCACTTTGTTACAGGGTAAAGTGACTCCATCACCAGTTTTAACAGTGAAGAAAGCTCGCTGCTGCCCAGCTGCTGCTGCAGGGAAAATGTTAAAGACAATGTAGCAAATAACTGTTTGCAGGTTGATTGATATGTAGATTCAACAATTAGATATTAGATATTTCCTTACCTGTGATCTGAAGTATCAGAAATAAAGACGTTGAAATCCGTTGGAAGGAAATCATTGTGCTTCTGTCTCTTCACACACACAACTGACTGAGTCTGTAAAGCAACCTCCTTTTAGACATGAAAACATTGCGTAGTCTGTGTGTGTGTGTGTGTGTAAGGTGTGACTTCCTCATAGAGACTCTGTGTTTGAAAAAAACTCCTTGGTGCCCAAATGCTGCAGCAGCGGATGCAAGAATAAGTGGAAAAATCCCTACTGAAGGACAAGCAACTGACAGACGGAGTGAGGTTAAAATACAACATAAGCTAAACATAAAACATCACAATAATTAATACACCAGAACAATATTACATCACTACAGCAATTATTTATACAACACTAAAATATTGTTAAATAAATATTTGTTAGATGTTTTCTTTTCTATGAGATGAAGTGGAAATAAAAACGTTATCTGAATAAAAGCTGATATTTCTGTCTTTCTCTGTAAAATGGTTCCAATTTTAACATGAAAACCTGACGCAGGCCATGTGGGTGTTAGAGGTTTCACTTCCTCATAGCAAGTAAAAACATCATCCTTCCTCTCATTAACTTATAGTTATAGTTCATTTAAAAAATAAAAACATTGTTTTTCACATATTTTGATATCGTCAGGTTTTGGCAGGATGAGCTGCAGATCAAATGTAATTTAATTCTCAAACTGAGACAGACTTCTTGGAAGCAAAATGATCAGATTAATGCACATCCTCACAATCCCTCCATCAAACAGATGCATGTTTTTAGAGGGACTTTTTGTGGAGGTTTTATATTTAAGGTGCAACCGAATTTTACACCTAAAACCGCAGAATGGTTTCTTTCTTTGTAAGTGCGTCTGATCTCTCCATACAAAGTTAAAGAGGATGTGGACTGGGTGCATAAATATTTATAGATATCACCTAATATGCTGTTGTTACCAGCATAGTGACAGCTCTATGTCACCTTGCTGTCACTGCATCATTTCCTGTTTTCATATCGCATCTTTCAACAACCTTCCTACAGGTTTAAATGTTTAGTCGCTTCATGAATCAGTTGACTAATCAGAGTTGGCTGAACTGTGGGACGTCTTATTGTCCAAACATGCACATTTCAGAGAACAAAATTAAAATATGACCTTAAAAGGATTCTGTAGAAGAAGATCATTGCTGGTCATCAGGAAATTAGGAAAACTCAGTTATTTAGACCACAAATGGCATTACATGTTAGTCTCATTTTTTATATTTAGACTCAATGATTAACCTGAGGTTAAAAACTGTTTCATATTAAAAAAACAAAAAAAACAAACAAAACAAAACAATAATAGATAACATACTCAGTCTGGGACACATCACCCTACTCGTTGCCTTTTACAACTTCTTCTTCATCCCACTTATCTCCCTATTTATGTCCTCTTCATCCATCCACTTTTTATCCCACTCATTGCCTTTTCAACATTTTTTTGTAGTCCTCATCTTGCTCATCCCTCTTTCCTATTAACATTTATTCTTTACAACCAAGATTTTTACCCCAGTGTTCAATCCTTCATTTTCTTTTTCCCACTCGTTCCGATTAACAATCCTTTCCCCCACATCCTGACTGACGACTCAGTTGCCCTTCCACTCATCTCCTCTTTTCATACTCGCCCTTCTTTCTTATCTCTTCTTTGGGTTCATGGAGCTCATTTGGAGCTCATCATGGTCCCGGAATCAAATCCTGGACAAGCCCCCAATTTTTATGACCGACTCAGGCCCACAACCCAAACGGGAGACAATGCTGCTGAAAGATGCATAAAAGGAACATTTATTATGGATAAAGCACAGGGTTGACAAAAACTACATGAGTTAAACTTTTCTCTCTCCATCGGTACAATCCTTTTAATATAATAGACTCATGTTTTGTTTTGGAAACAGAACTTTCAGAAAGATGTTGAAGGTTACGATACAGGAGTATGACAGATAAAAAGCTCTCCAATGTTTTAGTACTTTGCTGTAGCATCATCTTCATCAGTGAGCCTCATGCTGAAAACAAAACAACACATTTGAATATGAGACTCAAGTTCATCCTACAGAATTGCATTGTTATCTCCCCTTTTTTTTTTATTCAGTTATTAAAAACTAACACATCTCATAAGAACAGAGAATATTTTCACCTTCAGTCTTCCTCCACAGCCGGATTAAAATGCTGAATGATGCCATCTTCAGAGTCGCCAAACCCAAAAGGACAATGATGCATCTTAATGACTTTAAAACATCTTGAAAGTAATGAAAGTCTGATAAGCCAGTAGATTTAAACATGACTCAGTATGAAGATGTTTCAGTCAAAACTGGTGGAATATTCACACTTTTAATTCGAACAAATACTTTGAGTTTGAAGTGATTTTAACAGTTCTCACCTGTTTCTACACCTGGACACTGTGAGTTGCAGGTGAACAGCTGGTCTTTCTTATCGTAACCATCTTTAACTTTGCACCTTAATTGCTCACAAAGCTTTGCGTTGTGTTGCAGATGAGATGTTGGGAAAGTCACAGTGGCAGAACAGGATCTCGAAACATTTATGTGTGACGATATGTTCTCTTCACCCTCATACACCCACAGCACTGAGTGTCTGCAGTAGACATACTCCGTCACAGAGCAGGTTATGTTGACCTCATCATCGCTCTCCTGTTCAGTCACTGGTGAAAATAGTTTTAAAAAGAGAAAAATAAAAATAGCTAAAGTCATTTCTTATTGTTGAACTGTTCAAACAGAAACAGGATGTAGATACTCACTGGTGAGAACAGACAGATCAACCTTCATGCTGAGATTTTGTCCTGCTGAGTTCTCACTGCAGATGTACTGACCGAAATCTTTCACTGTGACGCTCTTTATGACCAGAGAGCAGTTTGCCGTAACACTCAGTCTGTCTAAATCAGCCGCAGCTTCTGCTGTAAAATTTCCATGTTGGAACCATGTTTTTCTGATTCTGGGCTGGCGGACCTTCCATGTGGTTCTGTCGCAGTTATTCGGTGCTGCGATCTCCTCTACGCAGGGCACAGTGACCTCATCACCAACTTTAACAGTGAAGAACGCGCGACGTTGCCCAGCAGCTGCTACAGAAAGCGCAGAGGAAGAACAAACTGTCAGATGAAATTCTCACTAATACAGTGAAGTTATTTTAACTGCAAGCAGAAACTAACAGCTCCAAGTTACACACAAAGCATGACTGTCTTAACTAAAAGAACGTGAAATATTCATCATAGTTGTTTTATTTCAGAGTCAAAATGTTCTGGTGGATTTATTCTTACCTGCAAACTGAAGCATCAGTATCTGGAGTAAAGACAGCATCATCCATCTGAAAGCGGTCATTGTGCTTCTGCCAGCTTGTCACATCCACAAATGACTCGGACTCTAATTTAGCTAAGGGTTTTACCCAAACCGTTGGTGCTTCTGCAGATGTCATTTCCTCAAATTGCTTAATTTTGCGTTGGAATCCAGATTCCCAAGTATAGCAGACTTTTTAAATGTCAGAGAGCCGTTTAAAGCTCCGCCTCGTCTCTGCTTTTATCTGGTATTTCTGCTCTGTAGTTCTGGTTGTTTATAATCTATGTAAGCCATTTAATTCACTCATCTCTGTGCAAGAAATTTGGTCCAGCTTTGGATCAAAAACAGCCTGAGGTCTTGGTTGTTAAAGAGTCTGATTCAAATAAGTTGATAAATAAAACAAAGTTTAAAATGGTGACAAGTTTCTCATCGCTTTTATCTAGTTACTGTTAATCTGCTGTTTTGTCTTAAATGCCATTTAAATTAGATGCAGTTGTGCTGTGGTGGCGCAGAGGTTAAGCACAACCCACATATGGAGGCCTCAGTCCTCGGCGTGGCCGGTGCAGGTTCGATTCCCGGCCTTGGCAACCTTTGCCGCATGTCCTCCCCTTCTCTCATTACCCACTTTCCTGTCAACTAACTATCAAATAAAGGCCACTAGAGCTGATAAAACCTTAAAATAAAATAGATGCAGTTTATAACCAAACCAGGTGGTGGCGCTGCACCCTCAGTTTGCTGGATGTCTGCAAAAGATTCTTTGTTAAATTCAAGAAGCAAAAGTTATTTTTATCATCAATGTAGCTTTGTAATGTCTATATTTGTGAGTAGATTTCTTACGTGTAAACTGAAGTACTATAATCTGTAGTAAAATCAGTTTAATCCATCAGAATGTCTTCATCTGTGTCACATTAGCTGCTCTGACCTAAATATGAAATCATTTTGCTATGACTTCTTAAATATGATGTATTCTAGTTCCTTATCTCTGGATGCTTCTTTTTTCAGTGGTTTTCAGGCTTTTAGATGTTTGAATTTATAAAATTTGCTGAAGTTGAGCCCACTAGCATTCAGTTTGGTGTCACATTTAGGAGGTCATGTTTAGTTGGATGGAGTTTTAGTTGTTTTTTTTTTTTACTTCACTTTACATTTAGCATCTTAAGGGGTGCATTTAGGTGTAAATTTCTCGATACATCAAAAGCTGCAGCTAATTCAGTTTGGAATAGGTGGGTTTCTAAATGATCCTGGTTTACATTCCCACAGTTTTGAAAGTTGTACTATCTTTAGTTTTGTCATTTAGAATATTCATTTATATGGTTTGTCAAATTTGCAGGTAATATAAGGCAGAGAAACTCTGACATAAAAAGTTAAAATCAACTACTTCTGAAATTTGACCAGCATCATGATCATTTTTCTTTATTAACCAAAATATATGATTATAACATATTTTGGTGAAGTTCATGCATATAAAATGACCTATAAATCAAAAGAGGCTGTGGTAGAAACTGGGAAAGCCCAGATTGATGGCTTCCTCCCAGGGATCCAACAGAAGTCGTGTTTCTGTCAGTAAAATAGGTTAAAATTAGACTCTGATGTCGGTAGGGAAACAATGAGTAATATACTTGAATATAATAACCAGCACTATTAATCTTCAGTCTGACTGCAGACTGTCTGGAGAAATGCTGCATCCCTTTTTGCAGATATGAACCAGAAGCTGCTTGGTGTTGCGCCGCCTCTGCAGCCATGACATCCTGTTGTTCCTGTGCCAAAACTTACAAACACAATCTGGGGGTGTTTATTTTAAGACGAGTCCTTATGAAGGTCATGGAAGACCCAGTGGGCAGAAACTGGATGTGTGTTTATCTCACTAGGAATACGGGAGGGACTTGTCTCACTGGAAGATTTAGCATCATTTTGTTCTTTCAGTGAGACAGTTTTCATCCTTCAGTCATGATGCTTTCAGAGTTTATGGCTGTGAAAATCCTTCCTGACAGCATCTGTAGAGAAACAAGATATAACTTCTGCAAAATTCACATGTGACAATTTACTGCATGTCCAGCTAAAAAAGGGTTGACTGATTTTTTTGTTTGTTGCTCAAATTTTACTGTAAATGTCGGGTAAATTTACTCAATATCTCCCTTACAGTTAAACCTGTCTGAGTTTCTTTCTGAGCGCCATCAGTCAAAGTAAAAATCTGTCAGAGAGTTTTGGAGTATAAAACAACTAAGATTTGACAAACAGAAAAGTAAAACTAAATGGTTTGTTAAGCTTTGATTATTCTCTTTGTATACAAAGGCAGCTTTTGGTTTTGGAGTCATTTAAACCTTTATTTTCTCAGAAAGGGTTCATGTAACTTAACATCCGTTTTCAACAGTTTCTCAGTCCC
The DNA here is from genome assembly GCF_001443285.1 of Poecilia latipinna. Lineage (NCBI taxonomy): Eukaryota > Metazoa > Chordata > Actinopteri > Cyprinodontiformes > Poeciliidae > Poecilia > Poecilia latipinna. Next base: position 200,379 of record NW_015112900.1, read on the forward strand.
TGCCAAAAAAAAAAAAAAAAAGATTCCCCCAGCATGATCCCGCCACACCCATGCATCACTGGGTAAACGGTGATGAACAGTCTTAGTTTTTTGTTGCTACTCCCTCAATCTCTGTGATCCTTTTTAATTTGTGATATTCTAATGGTCAATAGGTACCTTCTGGTGATTTTAACCCTTGTTTATACCACAGTTAAATTTCACAGAGTCATTGTTCTCAGTTCAACTCAAAAACCCGTCCATATGTGAGCCGTCCTGGTGTCAGAGCCAGGAATGTGGAGCGTAATAATTCTGGGAGCTGCAGAGCGTCGCTTAACATTCCCTGTGAAGAGAGTCAGGAAAGGTAACCTAACAACCACAGAGGAAACAAACAGCCGGAGGGCGACAATGATTAATGCACAACGACCAATGTGACTGGAATTCAACATGAATCTTATGAGAAACACCTGCAGTGTAATATCTGGACATGTTAATGACATTAATTTCATCTAGAAAATATTTTTTAGAAGATTTTTGGTGTGCAAATGAAATGTTATTCTGGGAACCTTATGAAATGGTTAAAAATATAGTAAAAAATAAGGTTTTTCTCACCAACTAGAGAAACATACTTAATAGTTAAATATTAAAATTTGTCAATAAGTTAAATGCAATTAAATTAAACCAAACATGCACTTTTGTTTTCAAATCAAAAACATTTTATTGTTTTGAAATAATGACAAATTAAAATGAACATCTAATTTTGGAAATCAATCTGAAATTAAAATTCCATCTAAAGTTTAAAACTTATGATTTTGAGCGATGCATATTTAATTTATTTACTTTTTTCCCTTTTTAATGTCTGAAATCTTTGGTTGCATTTTGCAAGTTTTTGTTGCAACATTCAAGATTTCTTTGAATTTTGCAATTAGAATTTTGAAGGCAAATTAAAAATTTGTCTTTGCAAAATAATTGAATATGCAGAAGTTTAAAACTTTAATATCAGATTCATATATTGGAATAAAATTGACCGAAATCCTCAAACTGACAGAAATGTACTAAATTCATAGATTTTCATGGCAAGATAATTTTCACTCCATATGAAAGTCGCTTTGATCTCATCTGTGGATGACAGCCAATGACGTCACAATCGGGGCGGGGCTATGACGGCGCACCAGAGCCAGTAGAGGCTGGATGTGAGTCTTCTGGTCGTCATTAAAGCAGCGGTAACACCCAGAGGTGCGTCTGGTTGTCTGGTCCAGCGGAGCTGCAGACAGAAAGCTTCTCCAACCGGAGGACAGACGGAAAACACGCTCCATCCATCCTGTCCGCTCCGCTCCCATCATGGCGTCAAAGTGTCCGAAATGCGACAAGACGGTGTATTTCGGTGAGTGAATGTTTGCTGTGCAGCCGCTGCAGAGGCCGCCGGTACCGTGGTTCCGACCGGGGGCGTTGACTGGTGGGTGGAGGGCTGGCCTGGTCACATTTATCAATGTAAATAGTAATAAGCGGTAAGATGCTCATTCTTATCAATAGGAAGTGATTCCAGTTATTTGTGGTTATTTAAACCCAATCAGACATAGTGAGATTTTTTATTTATTATTTTTTCATCTTTTGTCTCTCATTGTGTCTCAAAAGAAATGCAACTAAAACACATTTATTGGGTTATTTATACTGTAGGATCTAAGATTGAGTCACATCAATTTACATTTTAGAAATGATTTTAGGTTGAATTCTGATTTTTTTAATCAAAATGTAATGATAATTTGGGGGTAAAATGTATAATTATGACTTAAAATAAGACTCTGCCCTTTTCTAAACCTTAAAACTAATAGTTTCAGATGATGTTTTCTACATTTTACATATTTATAATATTTCTCACATGTAATGAATTTATGCATGTAGAGAAATCTTCCATTGATTTAGAGCGTGAACATAAATACACCGTGCAGAGCCTGACTCCAGTCTTTTGCTGTTTTCTTCACTGTATGAGTTTCTTTGCTCTGTGTGTTAAATATCTTTGTGGTTCAGCCAGTCAGACCAGTCACTTCACAGCCCCACTCAGACTTTAATCACTCCTCCCACAGAATGTCCATTTCCAGGATATTCATGTGCGTAGTCATGTTGTCTGCTGCACTCACTGCTGTCTGAAAATCATATTATATGTTAATCTTCTGAAATCTATTTTATAAAAGTTAATTTATTTATTTTCACCTTTTTTCACGCACACCACACTATACCAGCCGGTGTAATCGGATACGTTTTGTGAAGTTTACAGAAACATCCCAGCTTTTATGAGCCACTCAGTGATTGTAACGTCAGACACACTCGCTGCACAGATATCTGATGCATCCGATGTGAAGTGAAAGTGACAGTTCCTCTCCAAAACGGATTCACAATGTCTCCGCTGCAGAGCCACAGACTGACAGATGATTTGTTCTGCGTTGGCTCCAGATCCAGCAGTAATAGCTCCACTATCTGAGGATGAGATTACAGAGAGCCATTCACTGGCCTGTGTGCTTAAAGACCCCAGAAGCTCATAAACTATCCCTGATATCTCATTAACTTCCAACAGAATTAGTTTATTAAAGCTGCTGCAGATCTTTGGTTCCAGTGCTGGCCGATCAGTTTGTGTTTTAGTTTACAATAAATTAGAATTTGAGTCGAGACTTTGAGCCACACCCGACTGGCACGGTTAATTATTAAGTAATAGCGCGTTGTTTTTTATGGATCGATCGCCCTTTTGTTCTCTCTCCATGAATTTCCAGGAGGATCTCAGCCAAACTCCTCCCTGCAGCCTGAATCAAAGCAGTCTGCTGTCAGTTCTTTTTAATAATTAAACATTTTCAGTTAATAATGATGTGGCTAAATGCTCTGGATTTCAGGAGAAAGATGATCTGCCTCATGCAGGCGGCTTCACAGGGAATTATGTCACCCCAGCATTGTTAAAGGGTAACATAAGGTGTCCAACCTCTGTGTTGTAACAACCTTAACATCATTTTTAGTTCATTTTATTTTTTACACCAAGTATTTATTAATAGATCTGATGTAATTTATCTTAAGATTCTCAATACTTTCAAAATAATAAGAAACATTTAATCTTCAAAGTTAAAAAGATGAACTGGATGAAAATAAAACCTTTTAATGAAGATTTTAGCAACATGCAGACTCTTTGTAGATATATTTTACCTTAATATAATGAAAAATGAATTTCTGAAACTCTCATCATGCTTCACGGTTGGCAGCTCTCTGTGTGCCAGTCGTCTCTGTCACATATCACCCTGACAGGCAGGCCAGCCTCTGAAGCTAAACAGGAAGTGTCATGTTGTATCAGGCTCAGTTTATCTGTTGGGATATTTCAGGAGGAGAAGAAACAGATAAATGATTGTTGGGGAACTTCTCACTCCCTCCGTCCATCCGTCATGCCTTTCTCATCAAACTCCTCCTGACGGGAAGCATTGAGCCTGAACAAAGGTTTTTATTTTGAGGAATTTGCTCTGTTTAGACAAAGGTCAGAGGTGAAGTTATGTAAGAACTGGAAAACAACAACAGATTTTTGGCTATGATTTTTCATTCCTGTTACACTTGTGGGTTTGGGCCAAGAAGACTTCATCTATTAGAAGCTTTAATTTACAACCAACAGGGACGATATTTTTATGCAGTTCTGTGGAAAAACTTTTCCCAATTTTCTAGTTTTCTTATTATCATTTAAAGTGATTAATATTCCTGTTTTCTTCCTGAAGAGCTTTTCTTTACTAATTACTACAACATGAACAGATTTACTGGAATATTTTGTTTTTCAAGCTTCTTTTCTCTGATCTATCACATCTGAATGAATGAATGAATGAAGTCGACTTTTCCAGTTCGCTGGAACTACTGCACTCAACTATTGTTGAGTTTAATGTCTTAAATGGGACTTCATGTGGTCTCTTATGGTTGCCTGGCAACTGGTCCAGATCAAGAATTAGGCCGGTACTGTAAGAAGGTATGTGTTTGTTTCGGTTTCCGTGTAGATTCAGTGCAGGATCTTCCTTAGGGAGACATTTTGTCAGCCAACATGTGTTAATTATGAAGTGGCCACTTTGTAGAGACACAGAAGGGATGATGAAGTTTAGATGTTAATTAGGACGAAGGTTCCTGTGGGAGTCAGGGTTAGGATGATATTTTGCTTCGGTAAAGTTGGACGTAGAAACAGAAACAGACTAAAAATGTTATGAAAATGGAAAATCTGTGACTCATGACGTTGACCTTTAGATCTCAGTGGAAAGAATGTGCTTTAGACAGATATAGACTCTTACAGTAAGTGGCCTTTAAGTGTTTTCTGTCACTTGGACAGTCGACATGGTGACACAGCTGCAGTGCTCTTATTCACAGCAGACTGATGCTTATGTTTCATGTTCATGTTTTTTTTCTGGTGCTAGATTTTTCTGTCTCATTAAAACAAAACAGGTAATGTTCTCCAGAGCTAAATAATGACAGAGAGTCTTAATATTAAAGGTTCTGCAGAAGGAATTGGCTTTTTAAGAGGAGGAGACGGTCATAAGTAGCAGAAAGAGATGTGTAGGTGGAGGAGAAAAGGTCAGAAATAACAATTTATCACTCTTCTCATTTTTCTGAGTGCTCTACATTATCTTGTCTTCCTTTTCCTTCCCTCCACTGATGAGATTCAAGGACCTGTCTGTTCTGTCTTTCCCTTCCTTGTGTCCTTTTCAGTGTCTCCCTGCCTTCCAAAGGTATTTTTCTGGACTGAAATGTTTAAGTGATTGGAATATTCTCTGTGACGGCTGAAGAGGAACGAGTCTTTGCATAACAGACGGAGAGGAAATGATTTAGCAGAATGATGAACGTCTCATCTGGCTGATGAGATTCACAGTTTAAGGGATGAATGAAGTGATGTGGGATTGAAAATGCACCGAAACAAAAGCAGCAGACAGGATGAATGCCTGGATGGAAAAAAGAGAAATGATGGAGGCTTTTCAGAGACGAGTGCGGAGGAGTGCCTGCTGTAAAAACACTTTTTTTTTCTCACTAATAACAGGTTTCCTGCATTTTACTGTGCCAGTAATGAAGCATTAGGACAGGTTCATTTTTCACCCCTTCTTTTTTGTTTTTGCTTATAAAATAAAACTTTCATTAAAGCTGGATTACATCCCTAAACGATTAAAACTTCCATTTCTTGTTCTGTATTAAAAAGTAATTTGGAATCCTAAATCTAATTAGCAATATTTCCTGTCAAACTTTACAGTTCTTCAGAGAATCATTTCAGTCGTGTAAACGTGTTTATTTGTTTTCTGGTTGCACAGCGGAGAAGGTTTCCTCTCTGGGAAAAGACTGGCATAAATTCTGCCTGAAATGTGAGCGCTGCAACAAGACGCTGAACCCCGGCGGCCATGCTGAGGTAAGAGGAGCTGCAGCAGGAAATCTGATCGCTTTTCACCACATCAGGGTTATATTGACTCATCAGTCAGACAAATGTCGGTTTATAATGTTCTTCTTTTTTTTACTATTTTACTTTGTAGAGCTCCTTTTATTTTGTATTTACCAGTTAAACATCATGCAGGAGTTGAACAGATTCAGATAGGATTATTTGTGGGTTCGGGTTTTCTTTATTTCATATTTTAATTCTTTTACCAATAATTTAATGTCACATATTTAAAGTGTTTCTCTGGCTTGTAGGACCAGGACAGATAGAAAGGGTATAAAAGAAGTAATTAAGGATAAGAGAAGTGAAATAACCATTAAAATATCTTACAAATGAACTCAGATGTTCTGATTCAGTGAAATTAATGTTTCAAACTTTGTTAAATGTTTTATGTGAAAACAGTTTATTTCCTTCAGTAGAAGGGAGTAAAAAGGTCAGTAGAGGAAGTTGTTGGTTGCTCTCTGGTTTTCATCTTACAGTTCTGAAACTGTCTGCAAACCACGAGCGGGACGGTTAAAACCTGCAGGAAGGTTTTAGTTTGAACCACAGAGACGATCTGCCTGCTGATTTCACATGGATTTTAAAATCTGTTAGCTTATTTCAGTCATTTTCTTTTTTCAAAAGCTGATAATGCTACAAAAGCAAAACACGTTTAAATAAACACACATTTCTATTGAAGATAATAAACAAAATACATTGTTAGAGTACATTTAAGCCTGAGAGAGTCAGGATGAATATTCCACAGAGGAAGAGCAGCAGTACAAAAGACTCCATTTCCCATAATGCAAGGTTTGTTCTGTGGAGGAAGCAATTTTTGCTTTTTACTAAAACTAATCAATAAACTAAACAAAACATAGTTTAATGTTATTAACCTTACCTTATATGGCAACAGATGATAAAACAAAAAGGGAAGAAATATAAACCAAATGGGTCCGAAGTCTGGCTCAAGGGGAACGCCGCAAAGGTTTTAGTGAAGTTGAGACTTTACATTATTTATAGAAAAATATATTTTGTGTCATGAAGTAATATTTAAAACAAATGAAAGAAGAGTCAGTGAGTCCAAGCATGGACATACAGACATATAGGTCTTAAAGGTGGAGTGCTATTTGTTTTCAGTTTCACACTTTAATGCTCAGTTCGGGTTAAAATTGGCTTCATGTCAGTTTTTATCTTCTCCAGGTTTTCATTTTCAGTTCATCTGGAAAGCAACGTATAGAAGCAGCAGCGTGTGTTAACAGCTCAGCAGGAGAGTTATCAGACTGTCTGGATGTTGTTTCAGCAACTTTCACTGTTTTTATTAGACTTCTAACAGGGAAGTAACACGATGAATCATGCTGAGCTGTTAACAACGTTCTCAGTAGTGAGAGGATTCATCGTTTTATCATATTAACGTGGCGAGTGATAGAAATTATGCAGAATGAGCAATTTAACATTAATTATGTGTTGACGTAAAGCCTATTGGTGAGTTAGAAACGTGGAAAAACTCGACTAAAAAGCTTCTTTTGTGGCTCAGGATTCCTGACTTTACTTCATCAAACTGTTGGCGAAATTCCACTGATGTCTGGATGACAAATGAACATGACTGCAGAGCAGACAATGCTGCAGATTTTATATCTAAACAAAGTTTTATATAAAAACACATTTCTTTCTTTTGCTGTAAACAGTCCATAACTTGCATCTGGCAGCTTGAAATGTCATATTTCTGGTTCACAGGGCAGAATAACAAACTGTGAACTGATGCTCAGTTTTCTTTATTCTCCTGTGGTATAAATAGCTTCAAAATGAAAAGCACAAAGAGAAGACTGCTTGTATTAATTCCTAAAACAAGCTCATGTGAAAGTGTTATGTGGATTAAAGTTAGATAAATTAACATTTTATATAACTCAACTTTTTTAAATAAAAAAAGGTTTTTGTTTTAATTGTTCTCTCCTATTATGCAGCATGATGGAAAACCGTATTGCCACAAGCCCTGCTACGCTGCCCTCTTTGGACCAAAAGGTGCCATTTCATCTTATTAACTGGATTTTCTGTTGGACTGGATTTCTCTCATTAAGGTTTGCATAAAGCACCATTTCTGTTTTTTTTTTCCTGTACTCTTTTTGCAGGTGTGAACATCGGCGGAGCTGGCTCCTACATGTACGACGCTCCTGTCAACGAGGCCCCGGCAGCGGTTTCCATGGCAACACTTGGCAAACCGGAGGAGGAGAAAAGAGCCACGCGGGGACCAGTGAAGGGTGAGAAATATGTGGAGCAGAAATAGAAAACCTGTCACGTGTCGGAAAGTTGTTAAAACAAAGTGCTGCTCCTCTATAAGGATTGTGTTTTTTAAAAAACTAAATAAATAAAGTACTACCTTTTATTTACTTCAAACTAAATTGTAATTTATTTCAAACAAATGTAAGAAATGACTAACTGAGTGACATTTTGCAGCTGCAAGCTTTTCGTCTTTCTCCGGCGGACCAAACATCTGCCCCAGATGCAACAAGACGGTGTACTTCGGTGAGGACACCTGTCGCTATTTCCCACGTCTCATATCTGCATGTATCATATCAGTGTCAGAGAAGGGTCTTGGTGACTCAGTCGACTGGTTGCCGTGGTGACTGTCTCCATGTTGGTCTCTCTGTGCAGCTGAGAAGGTGTCGTCTCTGGGGAAGAACTGGCACCGGCCCTGCCTTCGCTGTGAGAGGTGCAGTAAGACTCTGGCTCCGGGAAGCCATGCAGAGGTGAGGCGCTGCAGGCGGGCGGGGAGGCAACTACTGCAGGGAGGCAACTACTGCAGGGAGGCAACTACTGCAGGGAGGCAACCACAGTAGGCAGGCAACTACTGCAGGGAGGCAACTACTACAAGGAGGCAACTACTACAGGGAGGCAACTACTGCAGGGAGGCAACTACTGCAGGGAGGCAACTTCTGCAGGGAGGCAACTACTGGAGGCAGGCAACCACCTCAGGCAGGCAACTTCTGCAGGGAGGCAACTTCTGCAGGGAGGCAACTTCTGCAGGGAGGCAACTACTGCAGGGAGGCAACTACTGCAGGGAGGCAACCACTCCAGGGAGGCAACTACTGTAGGGAGGCAACTACTGCAAGCGGGCAACCACACTGCACTGGAAGTCAGGCTTTAGCAAAATAAATAACCGCAATTCAGTTTTTTTTTTTTCTGAAAGAATCTGGAAAGTGAATCTGGGCTTCACTATATAAAAAACCCATAGGCATAAACAAAGGCATGGATTAGTCAAAGTAAAGAGTCAGAGCTTTTAGAGGAATTTTAAATCACCATCTTTTTATTCTTTTGGTCAAAATTTTATACACAATAAAAAGCAGGCATCTGTATTTTACTATAATATCACCAGTGGTTCAGTTGTAGTACTTGTTGTGCTAGTAGTACTTTAAGTTTTCGAAATGTAAACTGGAAAAGATTTTTAAAAAAAACAAGCTAAGCTGTGAAATGATTAAAATAATATTTTTCTCCTGTTGCAGCATGATGGACAGCCTTACTGCCACAAACCCTGCTACGCTGTGCTGTTTGGACCCAAAGGTATGAAGACATTGACCCAACCAATCCTGATGGAAAAATGGATTCAAAGCAGAAGCTCAAACCATCAAGAGTCTAAAATACAGTTTTCAGGACTTTATTTATAACTTTGAAAGTTTATTAGAACCAGGTATAAGTTAGTGGTAGTTTTATTGAATATTTGTGGGAAGAGCAACTGATTACTGGGCCTTGGAGAGAGACTGGAATCAATATGAAATGTTAACAGGAGGAACAAACAGATCAAGAACTAAAACGGCCACTAATGTCATCAGTGATACTGATAGACACTTTTACTGCGATTAAAAACCCTGCATAAAGTATGAATAAGGTGGTAGGAAAGAGCAATATTATACTGCGATCAATGAGTGTATCCATGACGACAAAGATAATCAAGTTATTGGAATTCAAATTTACATTTTAATCAATGCACTAGACCCATAATGTAGTCCAAATTATGAGTGATTAGGATACTGAATATTTCATGCATTAATTAATACAGGGAACTACTTGGTGTGATCAGTGAAGAAGCAGAAAACCATTTAGTTTTAGTTAGATAGGAGTTGTGTAAGTGGATTACACAATCATATCCACGACAACAATAAACCCCTTCAGGAAGCAAGACAGAAACTGGCCTGGTTTAAAGTTTTATGAGCTGATATGGACATGATGTCATGTTGAATCACTGAAGTCCTGCTGTGTTCTGACAAATTGAATGTCTTCACCTGGATAATTCCTCAGTTTACTCATCCTGACTTATGATGACGACTCGGAAGTGATAAAATCTTTGCAACAGTTTCAACAACTCCAAAACTTTATTTTGCCTCCAGAAAACCTATTTGCTGTGCAGCACCAATCATGATAAATGATTTGTTCTGTTTGTCAGGCATTAAAACTTTAATATTCGAAACTTCGAATGTCGACAAAACACAATTTCACAACTACGGTGTTTCCATTAAATAATAAATGCATATAAAAATGACACATTAATACGTTTGTTCATGCAATAAGTCATTACATGACATGCCATGATCCTCCAATTACTTCCTGTCGTCTTCTTCTTCATGGTTTGTACCAGTGGAAACATTCAGTTGTTGATCACGTCACTGTGTTCCACACCAGGATGTGAAAAAAGCTTTTCCACTGCAGTTTTGTGAAATACAGTAACTTTGACACAGCTAAAAAAAAACACCTCACCGTAATGCAAAAACTTTACTGGTTTAATTTTTTTTATTTAACTGCTGTGCTTCCATTAATGAAATTTATTTTCGTAATTCCAATTTGCGCAGTTTTAATATCATAGTTCAGTGTGTCCTCCACAGGAAGTCAGCTGACATGTTATGGCAATCACCCTTTGATTTTTATTCATTATAATTTTAGGATCACAATACAAAACTCCCAATTTACAATTCACTGAATAATAGTGTCCAGAAACATCGATATATGATAAAAACATGATCATATCTCATGCTGTAGTTTAATGTAACCAGAAAAGTTGACGTATTGCTTTACTGTGGTGTTTCTCCTCAGGTGTGAACACCGGCGGCGTGGGCAGCTACATCTACGACGAACCTGAAGCCGAAGCTCAGCCTTAAACTCAGCCGCTGCGTCCGACACGTGGACGAACAAACACCTCCAGGAGCCTCGTTGTCTCGTCGATTTGCCTTCAATGGTCATTGTGACAAATGATATGTACTACAATCACAGGGATGGATTACCTAGTTATTTATGTTGTATTTGTATATTGTTTATATTATCTATTTTTTGTACTGAAGCAAACCTTTAATATGTCCTCCCAAGTGAGACTGAGATTAACATCTAGGTTTATTGTTCTCTTTGCCAAATAGTTACTATTAACCTATTATTGTAGTAGATTAAAGCTCCTGTGTTTCTCCTTCTTGATTAGTTGGTTTTGAAACATTTGTGCACTAATGATATGTACTGTATAACAACAAAGTACCAGCCCACCTTTTTATTGTCAGTGTTTTTGGACACCCGGTTTTGACAGAAAAAATAGTGTAGTGAGAATTCACACAAACATTTTATTGAATGTTATGAAAGCGAGTCAGCTGCAGGTAATGTTTTATACAATAAAACTGTGGGGTATTAAATTATGTTTCCTGTCTGTGATGTTGTGCTTCTTCCTACAAACTAATGAAAATAATTGAGCTAGTTATACTTGCTATAGTTCACAATGAATTACATGAAAAATGGGTCCTGGAGTGGCCTAGTCAAAGTGGATTCAAATTTAGTGAATTGCTGGCATAATCTTAAGCAGATAATTCATGTTTAAAAAAATCTTCCATTTGGCTGAATTGATACAATCATGCAATGATGTGTGATATAGAACTAAATCTCTCCTTGCCTGTCATTGTAACGACTCAAATTAACCAAAATGCATTTGATGAGCTGACACATTTACGTGTAACACAGAAGCAAAAAATATAAATGTGTAGACAAGTGCATATACTTTTTCACAAGATTGTAAATGTCCAATTGAAAATAATCAACTGAGCTGGTATTACAAATTTCCTCTATTATGCAATGCCTGTTAAAACAAAAAACAACAAAAAAATCTACAGGAACCTCATTTGATTTGCAGTGGTTGTTGAAATTAGAAAATGTATAAATTGTTGCACTAAAAAGACAGAAACTAACTTACTAGCTTACGGCAATATTTTGTACATATTTGTTAAATATCATCATAGTTCTAGTATTATATATACACATAGATGTGTTTAATCGTGCTCACTGACTACCACGTACATATTTTCAACTTTGTGTTGCAATTTCAGAATTTTTAAGTTCATCCACACCCTCTTTATTTTGAAAGGCTACTACCGGAAATCATGTGACTACTATAAACTCAATATACAAGCTACTTCTGGTTTATCAGATCAGACTAGCAGCGACGCGCCACAAAGAAAGACTCCGTTGCTCGATATTATATCAGTGACTGTTACCAGAAACGTACATATTTCAGCACTGGAAATTACAGAAACACAAAATAAGTTAGTTTTGTAATTACAGCTTTCTGTTTGAGGGCATTTCGAAAAGAAAGTCTACTTAGCTACTTCTCAAGTTGTTAGCTCACTGTTATCCTGTGACGCTGTTAGTTAAAACAACTTCGCAGCAGCTGATTTTCTCCGCCTGTTTTATGTTTTCACCACTCCAAAGAAATGTTGGACGGAACTCCTGCGAACGGTGACGAAGCCAATATCGGCAATGTAGAAAACAACAACCCGATACCGAGCTGTAAAACGAAGCAAGCGCTGCTGAAGAAGGGAAGCAGGAAGCCGCTGCTGCATCACCAGAAACCCCCGAGACACTGCCCGAACATCCGGCTGTCCGACCACAACAACGCCGCCTCCACCGCCATCCTGACGGGTCACAGACATTCGGCCCAGTCCGCGGCTCACCTGCCTGCTGGGAACCAGACGGTGCTGACCCTCCATCATGTCAAACAAGGAGCTAAAAAAGAGGTGAGTTTACGGAAGTTTGTACACTTGTAGGCCTCATTGGTATCAAACTCAACCTGAAACAACATTTTATCAATTTACTCTATATAACACAGGTGTAATATAAATGACAGGCCTATACAGATTCCTGATTTCTCAGAAGTAGAAACAATAATATGTCCCATATTAATTAGTCTGTAACTTTTTGGTGATGTATTCTAGCGCCGTTATAAGAAATAACATATTTTTATACCAATTTTACAACACAATTATCCAGTTTTGAGGCAAATTAAATAATTTTCAAAGTATATTTTGTGCCTGAGGCTTTTTCAGTGACGCATTTGCAATCTATTGTTGTGAAGTAATAAGTGAAAACCAGCCTAACTTCCTGTTTTTACTTGCTGATCTGCGCATAAAGAGGCTGCCTTTACCACAACAGGTTTCTCTGACAGGCAAAAGGATGAAGAGCCAAACTTTACTAGATCTCGATAAAACTGCGTCACAGTTTAAAGCTTCAGCTGGACTTTAATCAGAAAAAGTTAGTGACATAATTCAGAACACCATAAACAAAGAGAGCTGGTTAAAGGAAAATGGGTAAAAAGTTCACATTTTTACAAGTAGTTTTACTAATAACTATGTTTTAAGCCAGCCAACCACTAACTTTCTTTGATTTAATCATGTAAAACCTCATCGCTATTAGACGTTTTTAAAATAATAAAATCTTGAAAAATTGGCTCCAGCCTACTTATCAGTTGATGTGCTTCTCAAAAGTAGATTACAAACCTGTGTTGACATGAAAATTAAACATCAAACTGATTAAACGACGCAGAAGTGCAGGACGGAAATCCTCCTTTAACCACGCACTCCCCTCCAGTCTTGTGCTGCAGCTCTGCACAGCTGTTCTGGTGAACACACACACACACACCAAGGTATTTTCTTGCATGCCCTAACCTGAAAAAAGCTGCTCAGTTCTAAACTGTGTTTCCTTTGGGCATGCATAAGAGTAACGAATGTAGGACAGGCAGGGCTGCAGGTGACAACGGTTTGTCTCATTCCTACTAAAGAAACTAAAACTACTCGAGGCTGGAATTCATGTGTTTGAACTGAATTGTGTTGCTTGAAGTTTTTTCTCCAGTATGAATTTCCACACCTGCTCCCAGAGAAATGCTTGGATACAAAAGTAAAAATGGCAACAATAATTTCCAAAGTTACTTCCAGCCTTTGCAATCAGCAGCGTGACTCATAGAGCCAGGCGTACGTGACGGATTGTACTTGAACACAACTGTCTGTGGGTGGCGGCTGCTTGTTCTGAACATCAACACTGATGGAGAATGAAACCTGATCTCAGCTGCTGTTGAAGTCATGATTCACTTTGTGTTAGAAACGAAAGGAAATTATGTTTATTTACCTCTTCACATCTGATGCATGCATGGATGGATGCTTAGAGAGTTGAAGTGAATAGAAAATGGATGAATATTCTTCTTATGTTCATGGAGCAAAACAAAAGGAATATTTTAGCATCAATCAGGCAGAAAACACATAAATTACACATAAAATACAACCAGAATTCCTGATGACTTTTTAATACTGTAGATTTGTTTCAAGCTGAAACAGTGAGTGACTATCATCAGTCTTAATTAAACTTTATTTGTGGAGCCATTCACAGAGCGCATCTAAAATATCCAAAAGTAGGACTGCAACTAACGATTACTTTAGATTTAGCCGATTAAAAAAAAATGTGCCAACACAGTCTGCATATATTTCTTTTTTTTTAAATGAAATGTTAGAAATGCATCCAAAGACGCAAATAAGGAATTCAAATAATTTTTAAAGAAAATAAACATTTGTCTGAAATGCAACATCATTGTTCCTATATTTATCATTTGTAGCAAAGATTGGATCAGCAGGGATAATTAACTCCAGTTAATGATTAATCGATAATTAAATTAGTTGATGATTGGCTGAAGTGATTTTAGCAGAGCTTCTGCAGTTCTGATTAAATGGTTTCTGCTGTGTGTATTAATGCATGTTATGGTTTATTTGGTGCTGAACTATTAAAATATGTCGTTATAAATGCATACAGAGGGGATTTCAAGTATTTGTGGCTTCTCATTCCAGAGAGTACCGGCAGCTCACTGTAATTACTCTCATCTGAAAGCTAAACTAATTACCTGCGTCTTTACTTTTTGTTTTGCTTTACTTTATTTTCAAAAATATCCAAACTAAATTGCTCTCAGGTTTGTAGAACTTGGAAGAATATGATCCTTCAGTGTCGCTTTTCGTTCTCATTTTAACTACAAACTGTTTTAAAAGTTAATATCTCAAACATGGCTTTGGAAAAGAGAAAAAAATGTTTGTAATGCACCATTTTAATAATTTGTTTTTAGGTGCTGAAGCCTAAAGGTGTCCAGGCGCCCCGTCTCCTCCCTCGACACGATCAACTCGCCCACAATGTGAACACCAGGAGCCACAAACCCAAACAGAGCCAATCGCCTGCTGCTTCCCCGACCGCTAAAAAGAACGACGACTGCACTCCCAAGAAGCCTTCGTCTTCCGTCGAACCCAAGAAACCCCTGAACGCCTCAAACAACGTCACCATCCCAACCGGCCCCCCCACCGAAGCCGAATACCTCAAAGATTGTGAAAAGATTTACGCCGGGGCGAAGTTCAGCGAGCCGCCGTCGCCCAGCGTGTTGCCCAAACCGCCCAGCCACTGGGTCGGAGAGGACGGGCCGCAGCAGAACAGCCAGAGCCGCGAGCAGATGAGCGTTCACCTCAAGTCTCTGCTGAAGGTTCAGGACTGACGCGCCGTAAACGAGGCGGTTCCCGTTGAAGAGATGAACTTTAGCACTGCAGTAAGATGTGGAGAGTTTTTCTCCGGTCCAGTTTTCCATTGTGACGCTCTGCCTGCGTGTGTGAACACCTCAGCCGCGTTGTGTTGCTGTTTGCTCCTCCTGACATGCTGTGTATGTCAGATTTGCACATGGAAATGAGAGGTGTGTGTTTTTGTTTCTGAATCTGTAAAGAAAGTGTTTTTTTGGTTTTTTTTGTTTTTTTAGCAGCAGCAACACAGCCACTGTTTCATGTTTACATTATGCAAAGTGACGGCACTTTGTTCCACCTTGAAAAGGCAGCCATGTTTTACTTTTTATGAGCTTATGTAAAATGTACATAATATATTGTAAACATATGATTGTGTATATTTCCTGTTTTAACTGAGATTCTAGTTTTATTACTGAGGACTTTCTGAAAACAAACAAAAAAAAAAAACTTGTCCCCTGCGAACTGAAGCACTTTGTTCCAGCTCCTTCAGTGAGAGATGGAAAGACTTTTCTGACGGATTTGCACTGAAAACGATGAAGAGGAAGAGGAGGAAAGCTAACTTTGACGACCCAAAGCTCGACCGGACACTCTGACGTACTCACCAGCCCACTTCCACCTCCTGACTGGTTGCTGCGGAAACGAGAGTCGACAAAAAGCCATAGCCAACATCCGAGCCGCCGGCCGACGTTTCTTCTTCTCCTCTCTGTGAACTGGGGTCCAAACGATGAAGAGTCTAATCAGGGACTGGCGTGACCTCTGACCTGAGGCCATCATGTAAAACAATCTCACTGCAGCCACACAAAGTGCTTGTTTAAGGGGTTTTGCACTGAATTCAGAATGTGTTCACATGAAGCTTGGATAGATGTAGGTTTTGGTTCCGTAATGAAAGGTGGTTTTATGTTGCATCATTTTCTCCTGCTTTAAGTTCAGAAAAATGAAGCAACAGGTTTACATTTTCAAATTTATTCCAGAGTGAGCTGTAAATAAGTTAAATCATTTTTTACACATTTAACTTTAAATTTAGTTTATTTTATGGCATTTTTTTAGATTATTAAGCAAAATTAAATGTTAAAGTGTTGGTCACCATCAGAATGACAAAAGCAACTCTGCGGCTCATAATGTTTGGAAATATTGACGCACATTTTATTTTCTCAGTCAGTGTTAGTGGATTTTGAATCGCAGATATCATGACATGCTCTATCCAGCTTCATGTTGGCAGTCTGACTCTGAGAGGGGATTTAGTTTCACCTGTACTTCACTTCACCACCTCCTCCTGTCCTGTTCTCCATTATGATGTGCTTTCATTTTTACTGAGGACGTTTTGTTTTACACAGTCTGTCTTCATACCATGAGTATTTTCTTTTTCTTTGTTTTTTATTTTTCTGTGGCGGTTTTGACGGTGGACGCAGGCGGCTGCTGGTTCTGTTTCTGACCTCTGTGATGTCATCAGTCTAATGGGAAATTGTATTAATGTAGCAAACTTTACATTTTATTGCAGTGTTTCACAATCATTTCATTCCAGTAATATTCTCATTGGCACAATTAGGAAAAAAGATGTTTTGAAAAAATTAAAAATGAATTTTTAAATTGAAAATGAGATTAAAAATTGGCTACCCCTATGATGTGTTTGTGATCATTACAAGACCCGAGTCTGAAGGAAATGATTTTAAAACCTTTGAGTTTAAGTTTAAAAAAGAGCAACAAAATCATCTCAAGTTTTTTATTGGAGATTTTTCTACATTTCAGTATTTACATCTACAGCATCATTCATCAAATATAATCATAGAGCTAACTGTTAGCATGATTAGTTTGGTTATGAATTGATCATAAACTGATGGAGAAAAGGTTTCATTTCTACAAGAAATGAAACCTTCAGGTCCTTTCAGCAGCTCAGTTTCAAGTCGAATTAAAGCGGTTAGCAGCACCATCTAGTGGACAGAATGCTGAACAGCATCACCTGACTGGGTTCGTCCACCTGCGTTAACCTGAGGATGCAGGTGCTGTCGGATAATAATTTCTAGTAATTAACGAAAAATATATATCTGTATTAATATAAAAAGGATATTGTGTCAAATAATAGTTAAAGATTATTTTTGTATTTTGTTGAGTATAATTAGCAGTCTGTCCTCAGTTCCGGGATTCATAAGCTTTTATTTTGAAAGATGGGTAGGAAGTTTATCCATTAGCGGTTGGAATATGGTTGGATGCTGCTACAATGTTAACGTTATTATTTTGAAATTTGCTGCAAACAGGGAATTGATCGTTCTTAAAATAATCAGAAAAAGTTTTTAAATCAAACTAATTCCTCCTTTAATGATTAAGTTAATGGAAAACTCAAAAAATTGGCTTAAAATTTATGTTCATTTTAATGTGTATTTTTTACTGCTTACATTTTTTGTCCAATTGCAACAGAATTTCAGACTTTAACAATTTAATTGATTTTTCTTCGTAAAATAACTGTGTTAGAAAAGGATAGAGAATTTCTTTAAAAAAATCAAATGAAAATTGTTAATATTTGAAATATATTTTAACAACACCTTTATGTTTTATGTAGAGTTAGAGGGCATAAATGTTTCCTTCACTCCATGTAAATAGGAATTAGTTTGAGACAAAATTTATACTCTGCATTTTAATATTCCTTGCTGTCGTAAATATTTAACTATCTTTTATCTATAGTTTATCTGCTCAATATATTTTTGTTTTAGTTTTATATTTCATGCAGAAATAGGAGAGTAACGGGGCCGGGTGGACTGATTGTTGCCAACAGTTTTATTTATTTAGTTAGTTTTAAAATCTGACATATATTTAACAACCCGATTCACACTCCATTCCAGTAGATGGCAGTATTGCTCATCAAAACGTTGCTTGGCGACCGTTTTAATTAGAAACACCTGCAGCCTCTGGTTCACATTGGAAGTTTTTTTTACCTGCTTTGTTTGATGAAACTCTATTTTATACTGAGGACTCAGGTTATAAGAACATTTTTATATTAAAGATCTGGCTTTTGCTACATATAAACATATTTCAGAATATTTCATCAGTGAAAATGTCCAGATTTTCTCCCTGTTGATCAAAACTTCAAGAACTTTCTGCTTCTCCTCCGAATGAAAAGTCGTAAATATCCTTGTATCCACGACCAGGTAAGCTTTGTAAATTATGGGGTCAAAATAGGCGTTTCTTCACGTAGATTTGTAAAATGGATTCTAATTCTACAGGATCATTGTTTAAAGCTGAATCCTCCCAGCTGGATGGCATTTAAAACTCATCTCTTTAACATCCTTTATCATAACATCTGTAAACAAACTGATCTGCTTAAAAGACGTATTCTGCTCTCATGCAGAAAGTTTCTGTCATGTGTTTCAATCTCTTTTTGTTTTTACTGCTGAGTGTCCTCTTATCGCTGTAGCAGTAAGTTGGACAATGTTTTTTTTTGTTTGTTTGTTTGTTTTTCTCTCTCTGCCTGTATTGGTTTAGACTTTGGACCGGACTTAATTCAACATGATGGCACCTTTGGCAACCTGCCAACCCTAAAGCTACATGTTTTTTTCAGAATCACAGCTCAAATGTTTCTCATTGAGAAAAATCTCAACTCCATATTCAGAAAATGCATTTTTCTATTTGTATTAATGTTTATGCTTGTTATGATCAAGCTAATCTATTCTTTGTCAGAAGAACATGTTTAATAAGGATTTTTTAGACATTGCAGGCATTGAATTTCTGTCATAAATCCTTGTTGATCTATTTTTATTTTTCAGTCTGACATTTAAATGCTCCAGCTTGCAGCACTGTGGTGCTTTCGCAGCAGAATCATTTCCTCAGTCTCCTGTGGATTCTGGCGTGCAGCGTCAAGCTCAGGGTTCATGTTCAACAGTTTTTCACTAAGCCAAAGTACAATAAAGCCCAGCAGAGGGGAAATGAGATGGAGGAAGTCTGTGGTCGCCCTGCAGTCAGCAGGAAAGCAGCAGGAAGCATCAGTGAACCCACAATGGAGCCCGGCAACGAGAAAAAACCCCATAGCAACACTTCAAGTCTGCTGTTCAACAGGACTGGTGGAAAATCGATTAATCATGAAAAAGGATCAAACTGAACACTTTACTTTTAGGTTACTTGGTGCTTTTTCCTATCTATTGGACCTTTAACTCTGGTGGAGAATAGAAGATAATCCAAGAATCTCCCAAATGTATGAAATGAGAAGATATTCTCTGAAATATCTCAATAATGCAGCAAATGAATCAAAATGGACTGAATCAAAAGTCCTTCTGTTAAACTAAAGTCTCTGAGCTCAGAACACAGTTCATTGTTCCTCTTTTTTAAAAATCTCTATAAGGAATGTTTTAATGAAAATATTTATGGATATAAATATCTCTCTTCCTGATTGTAGACCAGAGGATATGTATTTAACCCCGCGCTGCCAGGTTCTCTGAACGTTTAGAGAGGCCGTGTGTCTCTGACCTCCAGCTGTTTCCAGAAGCTTCATCTGAGCTGAAATCATCCAGGAAGTCTGGGAATGAAGCTGCTCTCTGCTGGACTGGGGCGGAGACGCGGCTCTGCCAGGTACGGCCCGTGTAAAGTTTGAGCCGTCGGGTTAAATTTCTGTAGGTCTGACCCTCAGGAGTCCACAGAGGATCATCCTCCTGAACCAGCTGGTTTATACACCGAGATTTTACAAAGTTTGTTCATGCTAACACAGGAAACGGTCTCTATGCGTTTTTATTCCCAAAATAGGAAACGCTAATAAAGGAACGCTGATTCATCTCTGTTCCTCCCTGTATGCTTAAAATTAACTCTTTAGCAGAATTTTTTGTATCTATTTTGAAGAATTTCCAGAAAGCTGACATGTTTCAGTGCTGCTCAAAACGTAAAGGTCCATGTTGGTCTAAATGTTGTGGCAGTCGCTGCTTTGACTTGGTGATTTTTCACTTTTTATTTTTGGCAACTTTGCGCTTCCATATTTGTGGACAAACAAGGAGCAGAAGGACGAACAAACAGGAATTGGTTTTTGGCCTGTAGTTTGTTGAGCAGTAAAGACGCATGTTCTCCTGGATTCTCCTTGTTCTTTTCCTGGAGTGTTGCATTTCAAAAATACGGTATGTTTTTCTTTCCTTTTTTTATGTTTATTTTTACATGATTAAAAAACAAAGCGAGTATATGAAGATGATGTGGTTGTTCCCAGCAATCAGTGTAATCTAATTTTTTTTTAGTTGAACTTGCATCAGATTTGTTGTTATTGATCCAGACAGAAATGATAAACTTATTTTATTTTGGATTCATCCAGAGGAAA
The DNA here is from genome assembly GCF_001443285.1 of Poecilia latipinna. Classification (NCBI taxonomy): domain Eukaryota; kingdom Metazoa; phylum Chordata; class Actinopteri; order Cyprinodontiformes; family Poeciliidae; genus Poecilia; species Poecilia latipinna. The sequence continues at coordinate 220,864 of NW_015112900.1, forward strand.
TGAAGCTGCGGTCCGGTTACCTCGGGACAGAGTCCAGTTTGACGTTACGTTCGGCGGCGGTTTTCATCCCCTCACTATCCATGCACCAGTCGTGGTTCATGTTTGGTACCAACAGTCTTAGTGAGCCGATCATTTCCACACGGCGCTAAACAAACTCACTGGAGATTTGTGACTTCTGACCACTTAGACATGAAGTTGGACATTTGTATCTTAAATTAGCATCCTGGAAAACTCCTTATAACAAATCCACCTGTTCTCCTTCCCTTCCCTGGTTTAATGGATGCATTACCTCAGCCATGGGTTCCTCTAGAACGTTTTGGTGAAATGTTTGAACTAACAACGTTTTATAATGATTGGTGTTGTGATTATCAAAGCAATTGCAAACTAAACATTAAACGATGAGCTTGTGTCATTATTCAGAGCAGCTAATATTATAGAAGTAGTTTGGCTGCTTATAAAATTAACCAATTACATTTGAAATTTTGAGTGCCTGACTTTTAACTCTGACCTTGAAAAGCCTGAGAGCTGAAATGTTACATATCAAATAAAGTTTGTAGCTACTTTTCCCCCTAAGCTACAATAAATATGAGTGCATTTTAAACAGTAAACTGCTGCCTAATGGTTTTTGACTGCTTAGAGCATAAAAAATGACCAAAACGGAAGTGAAAGATGTTAAATGTATTGAGATGTTAAAGGAAGGCGTTTGTTTCGTCGGTGTGAGCAGTTGTGGTGTTGCTGTGAAAACGGATCCCTGCTGCTGCACATTTTCACCAAAGCACTTCCTCCTTCACTTCTCATGAAGGCTGAGATAAAATTGGAAGTAAGTTTCATTAAAGCTTTTAAACTTTTATTTGAAAACTTTTGTTCACTTTCAGTTCACTTTTTCTTTCTAGCTGTGAGAAACGCCTCTGTCTCTCATGTGCTTCGTGGCTGAACACAATATTCACCAAATGGCTTAAATATAAGTTCTTTTTGAACATTTAAACTTGGTTATGTTAAAATATACCAACATTTAATGAAGATTAACCTGTTCTTTAAAAACTTATAATTGAGATAAAGAAGTCTAAATAAACATAAGCGATGAGGAAGTATCACCTCTCTAACAGGAAGTACAGATGACCTTCAAAAAGCTGCTCATACCAGACACTTTATTTAGTCGGAACAAGAACGATGCGTCGAACAATGACTGAACTAAAACGGATTAAAGTTCATTTATTTCTGATCCTGGGGCTTCAGTTTACTGGTAAGAACATATAGAAATTTTTACTGTCTCAGAAAATGTAGCTGGGTGTTGGATCGTTTACTAAATTCAGTAAATAGATGCTATATTTACACTTTTGTCTTATAAATGAGCTGTTTTCTGTTTTTAAACACAAGAATTGAACAAGGCATCAATTAGCTGGTTAACCTGAATCATCTTGAAATGTTTAGATTTATGAATTTTAAAAGTATTTTTCAGTATCTTTTTTTTTTCTACTCTCAACAGTGTGTGCAGATGGACCATCTGTTCTCATGAGATCTGGGGATAACATGGTTTTGTCTTGCCAAGATGTGATAAATGGTCAGATAAACTGTAATGGTACCGTATGGGTCTATAGTAACACCAGCTACTCAGTAGAACTGGTTACACTGGGAAAGGTTAACAATGATCAGAGTAAATCTAACAGACTGAGTGTTGCAGCAAACTGTTCTCTGGTAATGAGGAACATCACAGTGAAGGATGCTGGTTATTATAATTGCCAACAATATAAATCTGGAACTGAACCCAGTAAACACATTCTGGTTCATCAGTCTGGAGTTTCTCTGTCTGTCGTCCACAGTGAGTATGAATATGAATATGAAGTCATTTTTTCTCTGCTACACTTTATCACTGATGTATCTATTTTAAAGCATGATCTTAGTAATGTCCAGTGACATATTTTGTATAATTTGTGTAAAATTTCTCTCCTAATATCTTATTTCCTGACCAGTGACTAAACAGAAGGATACAGATAAAGTGACATTAAACTGCTCTGTGGAGACGCGTGGTGACTGTGGATACAGAGTGAAATGGCTGCATAACTGTTATACTGGGAGTATCGCTTTGATCAACTGTGCAACACGACACTCTGGCTGCTCTGCTGCAGTTTGTTTTATAGAGGATTCCTACTCACAGAGCTGTGAGTTCAAGTGTGAAGTCACAAACGGTGAAACCAGACAGGCCTTCAACTTCAACCGTCAGTCCACAGGAGATAAATCAGGTGAGAAAAGTAAAAATTAAAGACTTCAAAAGCTGATTTAAAGTGTGTATTTTTTGAAAGGTTTCCTGTCAGGAGCTCCTTACGTTGCTGCTGCTGCTGTGGTCTTGGTTGTACTCCTGATGGTCACTGGGATTCTCATCAGATGGAGAACTAAACGTGAGAACATAAAACTTTAAATATTAAAAATCACCAAGTATTTAACTGGATGTTAAAGTTAAGCCTGATGTCGTTGCAGGAAATACGAAGCAGGTGCATGTTTACGCTGTGAGTATCACTATTATAACCAATTACACGATTCCTCTTTTTGAAAGCAGTTATTAATAAGCCTGTTTCTTTTCATGGCTCAGGAAGTGGATCCGACTGTTCCAGTATCTACCAAGGCACTGGAAACCAGCAGAGACGACGTGAGAACACACACAGCTCAAAATAACCAGTTGATCATGAAAACAAGATACACGAGTTTCATGTAACTTCAAATATTGAACAAACAATAAAACTCATAAAGCGTCTAGAGTTTGAGTTATACCTCTTTTAAAATAAGCTGCTAAATATTAAAGCCTGTAACAAGATAAACCTGTCAGTTTCTCTACATCTCAGATGTTAAACTAAATGTTTCTTCTGCAGGTTGAGCCTGAAGATGGTGTCTACTACTCCACCATCAGTGAAACTCCAGTCAGGTTTAATGTAAGTGTAAGAGTTTCTTTATTCCTCGTCTCAATCTGACTGAAAATATTCACTCGGGTCCTAATTTTATCTGACTTGAAATTTAACTAAACATGTTGACATTTCTTGTTGTTTCATACTCACCACAGTTTGACTTTTGTTTCAATACATTGAGTAACATCACATTCTTATGATAAAATTCCTTTTTTACGTTATATAATATTGTAATTTTTCATAAATTTCACCTGAAAGCCAAATATCCTTAACTTTTCAAAGTAGTGTCAGCTTCAGCTCGTTTTACACAAGAGACTCCTGTTACAGCAGCACTAAAAAACATGCAGATGACTGAAGAGTTGGTATTATCGAAACATGAAATCTTTATCTTTTGGTATGTCTAATGTGATTTTGTCTGGAAAAACAAATTGAGATATGTTGGAGCTAAATAGGATAAAAATAAAAGATAAAAAACTTGAAGCGGCTGGGTTAACATTTGCCAGGTTTTTGTGAATCAAACAGGAAGTATCTTATATACATTTTAAATTTTGTCCAGGTTGTTGGTGAAGGGGACGACATGACCTACAGCACCGTTTCAGCTCCCGGCCCGCCTGCTGCAGCGTTTACTGATCCCAACGGCCTCTACTCTCTGCTCACCGCTCCAGGCCAATAGGTTGGAATGAGACTTTAATATGTTTCTGTTAAATTAGTAACATGTACGTTCCAGATGTTGGTGGTTCTGAGTGACTGCTTTATCTCACTGTGCTTTAAAATGCATGGAAAATTTGTCTGATAGTTGCTTTTATCAGTTTCCTGTATTTTTGTCAACTACATCAACAAAATAGTTTGTTGCTGCCACATGGTATTACAGTCACTAATGTACACTTCTGTGTTTTTGTAGATATCCGAAAGCTAATTATAATAAACAGAAGCACTACATTATTACACTCATCTGTTTTTGATAACACATTTACTACTTCCTGTTTAGCAGCCATCAAGCGGCCAAGTCACACACACTCCACACTGGAGTTACCAGAAGTACTAACGTTGTTTTTCTTTCATTTTTTTGCACCATATGATCATGCTCAACTTAATTTTATGTAACTTATTTATTACTACTTTACTTCAGCTGCAGGTTTATGAAATTACTAAAATGAGAGAAATCATCAGAATTTGCAATTTAACACATTTATGAGAAACTTATTTCCACCTCTACATGATGAAAAAATGCATAACCTATTAGTCATTATTTTAAATGCTCAATTTTATAATTAATAAATTAACTCCAGAACCTGTTATCAGTCACATTTTCCAGAATAATTGGCCCAGTAGGAGGCACTGTTGAGTAAGATATTAATGCACCTTGTAGATGACATCTTCAACAGATATGAAAAAAAATCTCATGATAATTTTTATTTTTTTATGAGTGGCAGAAACAGGCTTCAATTAAAAAAAACACTGAGTAAAAACTGAAGCAATGATTTATGTTTTTAGTTGAGCACATAAATATACATTTTTACATTTCTCAACATTTTAACTTGACATTGTTAAATTTGATTTGAATTATATTTATGGTTTAGGATGTTTCTAATATAAATCTGAATAGCTTCAAGACTCTACATTCATATTGCTCCAGATTTTTTAATTTTCTGTCAATAAAATAATTTTAATTTTATCTCAGATGGGTTTTTCTTCAGTTGCAGAGTGATTATTATGAACTGTGAAAAGACTGGAGATTGGTTTGGTTTCTGTCTAAATCCAGGGATCAACAGCATCAAATCCACAGTAAAATCCCAAACTGCACTTTGAATTAAGAATTGATTTTATTTTGCAATTACATTAATTGCACACGAGAGGGCAGTATAGAGTCAGAATCAATAACTGTTATTACCCGGTTTTAAACGGCCAGACAGAAACTTGTTCTGTTTTGCTCCAGTTTGTAACCATAGAGATGCTTTTATTATGTATATTTTATTTATTCTTGGTAAAATTTTAAGATAAATATAAATTTCTTTGTTTATTTTACACTTTTTTTCTTTCTATAAGATTATATGCATTAATATATATTAATAATAGTTACATTAGACCCACCTGCCCTCACTGTAACGCCTCCACCACCAAAGCCTCATCTGCTGCCAGCAGCGGCTGATGCATGACGCTCTCGTTAACGGCTCCAACATTATTGATCATTTCTGATCAATGTTGCTGCTTTTTGTTGATTTATGGAAATAACAGGTGAATTGGGAATATAAAACAAACTGTTGATCTTAAAACATTAAAGTTTCTCCATGTTTTCTCTTGATGCAGCGCTGAAAATCAGCAGAGCTCTGCTATGAACCACATTCTCACCAAATGACTTCCCCCTTCATGTGAACGTCTGAGTTAAAAGTAGAAACAAGTTGTGCCAAAACTTTTTAACCTTAAACTGTCTGCTTTACTCGCTGCTAATGCAACTTTCCATGAATTTGATTACAATAAGTCTACAAATACTGACAAACCTTTTTCTTAAAGACCTTTTAAACATTCAGTTCAGTTCACTTCTGCTTTATGACTGTGAGAAACGCCTCTGTTTCAGATATGCTACGTTGTTGAACACAAAGTTCACCAAAAGGCTTTAAGATGCATTTTAGCCTGTTTGGATGATCTTAACAATGTTAAATATACCTATGGTTAATTAAGATTAACCACTTTTTTAAAGTTATGAATAACATAAATGTAACAGAGTGCAAAAAAATATATAATGAGAATGTGAGGAAGTAACACTTCCACCCTAACCCTTTCACGGAAGTACAGATAACCTTCAAGAAGCTGCCAGTGTCAGTTTATTTCACCAGAACAAGATTGACGAGGCGTAAACGAGCAATGGCTGAAATAAAATGGATTAAAGTTCATTTATTTCTGATCCTGGGGCTTCAGTTTACAGGTAAGAATATATAGAAATATTTAAATGGTTCAGAAATATAGCTGTTTAAGATATTAGCAAGCAAATGTCTTTTTTTTAAAACAATTCCTCCACAAATCAGACATTTTCTACCATTGAACTTCTTGCAACGAATCACATCTGTAATCTTCCTGATAAAATGAGCGATCTTGAAATGTTCAAGTTTGTGTATTTATGTATTTTTCACTGTCTTTTTGTCAACAGTGTGCACAATAACTGGACCATCTGTTCTCATGAGATCTGGGGATAACACGGTTTTGTCTTGCCAAGATGTGATAAATGGTCAGATAAACTGTAATGGTACCACATGGGTCTACAGTAACACCAACTCAG
>NW_015112900.1:230830-237928 GCF_001443285.1 Poecilia latipinna
TGCTTCAGGATTAATAAAATATGATATATTTAGTCTCTTCTTGTTTGAGGTTCGCATGTATTTTTTTCCTCCTGCAGGAAACGAGAACCTAATAACTTCTTGGTTTTGTTAGTTTATGTGGTTACAGGCGAAAAAACATGCAACCTAACAAAAACTGAAGATACCACAGCAGTTCCAGCTGGTTCACCATCAAATAAACGTACTGGAACAATAGACCATGATGGTTCTTGGTTCTTCTGATCATTACCAGAACAAACGTTCTTGGCACATGAACACAGATGTTGCAGCACAGTGGTGACACATGCTTGTGCCGTTAGCCTTATGAGAAATGTTTGCATGGCTTCTACACTAACGGCCAACCAAGGACACTTATAAAAGGATTTTTTAAATTTATGTAATTTTTAAAATCATTTTTAGACCCTATAACCAACAGAGGAATGATTCGCCATGTTTAAATTGTATTCTATTTTCATTCACAAAGGTAAAGTTAAATTGGATAAAGATCTAAAAAGTTCATCTGAATGTAACTTTGAACCGCTTTGTTGTCAGGAGCTCCTTACGTTGCTGCTGCTGTGGTTTTAGTCACATTCCTGATAGTCGCTGGGATTCTCATCAGGTGGAGAACTAAACGTGAGAACATAAAACTTTAAATATATTTTTAAAAATCCCCATATATTGTAACTGTGGAGGTTAAATCCAAACCTGATGTTTCTGCAGGAAACCAAAGACAGGTGCATGACGGTGCAGTGAGTATGATCAATATTATAACAAATTACTCATTTCCTCTTTGTGAAAGCCATAAAACAGGGGTGTCCAAAGTGGCTCCTGGGGGCCCAGCATCCTGCATGTTTTAGTAACCTCCTCCTCAGCAAGTCAGTGTTCTGCTTAGGCCTCTAATGAGCCATCATTTGATGCAGGTGTGCTGAACCAGGAAGAGAACTAAAACACGCAGGATGCCGGCCATCCAGGACCCACTTTGGACACCCATGCCTTAACATGATTATTCATTATACTGTCCCGTCTTTTCTGTGTAGGATCTGAATCTAAATTCTCCAGTTCCTCCCACCACCATGGAAACCAGCCATCACAACGTGAGAACACACACATAAAAACAGACTTTTAGAGCTGTACTTTTTAAAAATACACTGCTAAATGTGACAACATGGTTATTAAAGTAACTCTACATCTCACAGAAGTAAAACTACATCTTCCTCCTTCAGCAGGTTGATCCTGAAGATAATGTCTACTACGCCACCATCAATGAAGCCCAAGTAAGATTTAATGTAAGTGTGACTCTAGTCAGTAAGTGGACACATATGTAAGATTTTAATCTCTAGAAAAGTCTCAATAAAAGACTTATTGAGAATGGAGGACTCAACAAAACAGGTAATGGTCTAAAAGTTGAAGACATTCAGAACATCTGACAACATTCCCAAGTCTGGCTGCTAGAGAAAATTAACCCTGAGAGCAGACTGCAACATGCTGGAAGAAATCTGAACTGAAACGTCACTTCATAAGGGTCTTATTTGACTTTTCCTCTTTTCAGGTTGTTGGTGAAAGAGACAATGTGATCTACAGCGCTGTGTCAGCTGCTGGCCCGTCTGCTGCAGCATCATCTGACCCCAACAACCTGTACTCCACCATCACCGCCCCAGGAAAATAGGTGGAATACGACTTTAACAAATAATGCATTAAATTAGTGACCTATAATTTCCAGACGTTGGTGATTCTGAACTTAAAAATATTATAGCTTATTACTTTAGCTTGCCATATTGAGGACTTGCATGGCAACTGTTTTTATCAGGTTATTGTATTTCTATCTGTATTTAATATATGATGTTGCTGTCACCTGGGTGATGCAGTTGCTAATGTTCACTCGTGTCATTTTTAAGCTTTACGGATGAAAAGCTGTTAGCTATAGTAACTATAAAATCAATATTAGCTCAACTGAACTGTCTATATTACCTTAATTATTTTCTAGACCAAAAAATATGTTATTTATGTATTTCTTTGACCATTTTTCTGTCACCAAATGAATGTAAGAAATGCAAATGTTTCCCAATCCGAAGAAATCCAAACTTCAGTTTGGTCAGATTTGGTTCTTGAAGGGACAGTTGGGTTTGTTGGTCTGAACAGGTGATTGAGGAGACATGAGGTGTCGTTGTTTGGGGATCCAGTGGTGGTTTATTCCAGATGTTGGGGATCAGAGCTGAAAGACCAGAGTCCCATGGTGGACAGACGGACATGTGGCGTACAGAGGAGAGAGTCGGAGATGGTGTGCAAACAGGAAGGACTTTAGTAGGATCAGGATTGAACATGTTATGGAGAGTTTTGAATGGTAACAGGAGGATTTTGAACTCGGTGTGGAAATGCTTGGGGAGGCGGTGGAGTCGCTTGGGGACAGAGATGATCTTTGGAGATGATCCAGTCTGCTGAGATCTGATCAGCTGAAGTTCATGGAGGGACTGATGTGGTAAACAAAGAGAAGCAAAATAAAGTAATCAAGCCTGGATGAGACCAAAGCATTGAGTAAAAGGGTGATGGATGGAGATGGTTGATGTCAGAGGCATAAGTTGGCTGAATGGGTGATATTAATGTAACCATCTGTTAGCCTGGCACTGATCTGTTTACTTGCTACAACCTACAATAATATGACTTTCATCTGCTACAGGTTAGGGAATCATAACTTACCTTTATGTCAGCCATGCTTAAAAAATCCAAACTGGGCTGGAAAACTGTTAAATATAAAGAATCAATGGAGCATGTGGTGAAACACTGTAGTTATGTTTTTATTTACAATGTTTGTTGTGACTATTTGGTTTGCTAAGTAACTAAAGCAACAAAGTGTAAAGTCTTTTTTTGTTAGAAATCAAAATAAAGTAAAATGTCAGCAATCTGTCTGCATGGATCATTTGCTGGTCGAAAACGTCTGTATTTTTCATACTTGCATGTTTTTTCATCTATCATTTGCTGAACTACACCAAACCTGATCTACTGGACACTAAAATGTTTATACTCTCACAAACCTAAATGTGCCTTTTTCATCAAAAATCTTTAATTCTTATACATTTGATTAGTGAAAATGTTACTTTTGACATTCATCATTACTCACTGGAGGTTTAAGCTGCAACAACTCAGCGTTTTTTTTGTTTTACCCACTACCTCTAAACGACTTCCTTTTCTTCTGTGAAGACCAGCAATGAGGAACAGACGGGTCTCAACTAACTGACCAGTCATCTTCTTCCAGCCTGTGTTGGCTAAACAACTGACTGGTTTTATTATTACACATTGAAACTATAACCATTGAATATCAGAGGATTGTTATTTTTTTTCATTAGGTTGATGCTTTTTATTTTAAAGGTGAACTAATTTTAGATGTGCAGTAATTAATTTAAAGAAGTAACTAAAAAAATGTACTCAAAACATTCTCCCTCACTTCATGACATTTAGAAAATAAGTTACTGTCAGAACTAAAAAGAAAGCATTTATTCTGTTGATGTCAGAGAGGGAAAGAAATACCATCCATTTGTTCACTGTATGTTTGCAACTGTATGAAACCATTTATTGCATCATCATTGTGGTAAAACCTTCAGAGCTTTTAAAAGTTTCCCAGGAGAAACTTTCTTTTTGTCAAAAGACAAAATGTATTCAGAAACCAGATCACTTCTTTTTTAAACCTGAGCACAACAGCTCGGTCAGTATGTTGGGTTAAGAGTCTTTAAATCGTACTGTGATGATTTTCATAACAGATGAACTGGGTTATGAAATTGTTGCCTCATATTTAACTACTTCCTCTGTGGAAGCCATTAAACATCAGCCATATTTACTCATTAAGCTCTTTTCAAGTTCTACCAACAACTGAAAGCACTTTTATACTATAGCCACATTCACCGGGTGCACCCGCCACATTCAGCCAGCAGGATTCAAAATTGCAATGAATGCTGTAAATTGCTTAATGGCATTTAACAATAAACTTAAAGTAAAACTAAAAGTTTTAATGGCAGAGCGTGAAAAAAATTGGCATCCTTTTGAACAGTGTATGCATGTAAATTATTGGGGTAAAAGCTTCAGGACGCTTAAATGTTTCTCACCAAAAACTTCTTATATTTGGTCTCAAAACATAAAACACATTCAGATTATCATTTATGACTTTTCCAACATAACAGAGGCTGATGCATGTCGCTCTCACTGATGTCTCAAAGATTGTCAGCTGTCATTACTTCTTCTCGGTGTGAGTCAGTTTTTATTAGAGAACAGCATGAGACCCACTTCATTTTAACAATGTGAACGTTTAAGATGTCAAGTTTTCTTATTGTTTAAAACAGTTTTAGGTTTTTGATGCTTGTTGCTGTGAAAACCAGCAGAGCTCTGCTGCTGCTGTCCACTTTCTCACCAAAGCACTTCCCCCTTCAGTTCTGAGATGAATGTCTGAGTTAAACTTAGAAACAAGTTGCATTAAAACTTTTTAAGCTTTTTAAACTCTGCTTTACTTACTGCTCCTTTAACTGCTAGATAAATTTGAATCCAGCACTAAATCTATAAAGATTATTTTGCAAACTATGGTTTCTTAGACATTTTATGCATTCTATCAGTTCACTTCTTCCTTCTAGTTGTGAAAAACGCCCCTGTCTCTGATGTGCTTCGTGGTTGAACACAATGTTCAGCTAAAAGCGTTAAGATAAATTTAAGCATGCTTTGATCTCCATTGATATGTTAAATATATCAATGGTTAATTAAGATTAATCATTGTTTTTAAGTAAAAGTTGACATAAGTGGAAAAAGTGTTAAAAAGACAAAAAAACACAAGATATGAGGAAGTAACTCCTCTTTTACCACGGAAGTACAGATGACCTAAATACTGTCGGTATCTGACAGTTTAGTTCGTCAGAACAACGAGGCACAGAGGAGAAATGGCTGAACTTCAATGGATTCATTTATTTCTGACCCTGGGGCTTCAGTTTACTGGTAAGAATATATAGAAATATTTAAATTGCTCAAATATAGCTGTTAAGGATATGTGAACAAAAGCTTTATTTACAATCCATTTTATGTTACTAAACACAGGAACCTAGTGATGACCTGGTAAATTTCAAAAGTTCAAATTTACATTATTTTTCTCTTTCTTTTCTCTCAACAGTGTGTGCAGATGGATCATCTGTTTTCGTGAGATCTGGGGATAACACGGTTTTGTCTTGCCAAGATGTGATAAATGGTCAGATAAACTGTAATGGTACCGTATGGGTCTATAGTAACACCAGCTACTCAGTAGAACTGGTTACACTGGGAAAGGTTAACAATGATCAGAGTAAATCTAACAGACTGAGTGTTGCAGCAAACTGTTCTCTGGTAATGAGGAACATCACAGTGAAGGATGCTGGTTATTATAATTGCCAACAATATAAATCTGGAACTGAACCCAGTAAACACATTCTGGTTCATCAGTCTGGAGTTTCTCTGTCTGTCGTCCACAGTGAGTATGAATATGAATATGAAGTCATTTTTTCTCTGCTACACTTTATCACTGTTGTAACTACTTTACCACAGAATACTTAATATTCAAAAGTATGATCTCAATAGTAGTCATAGTGACATATTTTGTATAATTTGTGTAAAATTTCTCTCCTAATATCTTATTTCCTGACCAGTGACTAAACAGAAGGATACAGATAAAGTGACATTAAACTGCTCTGTGGAGACGCGTGGTGACTGTGGATACAGAGTGAAATGGCTGCATAACTGTTATACTGGGAGTATCGCTTTGATCAACTGTGCAACACGACACTCTGGCTGCTCTGCTGCAGTTTGTTTTATGCAGGATTTCTACTCACAGAGCTGTGAGTTCAAGTGTGAAGTCATAAACGGTGAAACCAAACAGGCCTTCAACTTCAACCGTCAGTCCACAGAAGATAAATCAGGTGAGAAAAGTTGCTGCTTCAGGTTAATTAAAATTATTAGCAATATCTACTCTCATGTAATTTCTGGTGTGGGTTTGCATGTATTTTATTTCCTGCTGAGTGAAAACATGAACCTAAAAACTTCTCTGTTTTCTTCATTTGTGTGCAGGCGAAACGACATGCAACGCAACAAAAAAACTTGAAGATACCACAACATCAGTTCCGACTAGAAATTCTTTGTCCAATGAAGGTAATGAATGATGTTGCATGTTACTGTGAAACTTAAGGTTGTAAGGTTATTTATTGTTGCCCGTATGTTTGTCAGTCACACTGTATGGAGTAAATGTTTGGGGGGGAAAGTTCCCAGGCTGTTGTTTATTATTTTAACCCAAATTCTTGTATGGTTAACAAACCAAATCCAAAAGATTTTGTATTGATGGATCTGTTGGAATAAAAAAAAAAACTTGCAAAAGGAGAGAGGAAGAGTTTCTGGAGGGACAATGGTAGAATCAAGCTTTTCTAGGCTGGAGACACTAGAAACAGGATGTGCTCCAAATGATATATTTACTAAAATAACAGAAGAGATGTTTCTAATATTCCATTTCATTTCGTGGTGATTAAACATGAATTTATTTTAAGGTTTTCTGCTGGTTTACATGTGAAGATGCTGCATCTTAGTTTGATTTTAAACCTGATATTTTTGCTGCAGACTTTTGTATAAGAAATTATTTGATTTATGGATGTGGACTGTCTTAGATTTCCATTTAGAGTTTGATTATGTGAAAATTAACAAATGTGAAGGTAAACTGCTATTTTTTTTTTGTTTGTTTTATTTTCAGGAATAAAGTTAATCATCTTCTCTGTGGGTTTAGTGGCACTTTCAGGAACCGTTCTGGTCGTTCATATCTGGATCAAAGGTAAATACTAAAGATCTGACAGATTTCACTTCTTACAAATCAATAAACTAAAATTAACCATCCTTTTTTTTTGTTTGTTTTGTTTTAGTAAACAAAGCTAAAAATAAAGTAAGTAAAATCTGGATATTCAATGACTTATGCATGTTTTTGTGGACAAACATTTTTTGTTAAATTTGGCATAAATTAAGTTTACCTTTAAGGATATTTGCCAGATAAACCTGGATTGCCTTTGTTTATATTGCTGTTAACTATTGTTGTTGCACAACCCCTCCCCCCCCCTTCTCTCT
>NW_015112900.1:241575-242468 GCF_001443285.1 Poecilia latipinna
TTTATTAGTAAGACAGTTTTGCAAGGGTCAGTACAGCTTAAATCAGTAGCAGAAATAATCAAATAAGTAAAATCAATAATCTAGCCTATCTTTCCCTAATGCTGACACTGTGAACTAAAAAAGGAAAACTTTGAGAGAGGGACGGAGTTTGGCATTTTGAACCCCAGAACTGGCCTGATGATGAAAAAGGTGTTGCAGCAGCAGGAGGCTCCCAGTACAGGAAGAGTACTGAGTCAGAGCGGCAGATCTCGGGCCTCAGGGTGACTTCCTCTTGTCCGTAGCGGTCCTCAGCTTCTTGTCTTGCAGCTCTGTAGCTCCTTTCTCCTCGTCTCACGATCTTTCTGGTCCTTGGAGATGTAGATGAGCTGGTCTCATGGAAGGAACAACCCAGTTCTTCATTTTTGCCTTTGTTCTTTGTCTTTATCTTCATCTTTGCCTTGGTCTTTGTCTTTGGGGTCTCGAACCCAGCTGATGAGAGAAGTGCAATTTGAAGCCACATGTTGCGGGGCTAACGGGTCGGTCCCCATGTGCAGAGCAGTCCTCGGCTCTGTGGCTCAGGCTCTTCTTCAGCTGCAGAGAGTTCTCGAAGCTGCCTGAAGGATCCAACCAAAGACTCCTCTTTGCACTCACCTTATATAGGATATACCCACCCTTTTGGTGCATTTGCATTGGCTAGCTTTGTTACTGTGCCTGTTTCATTGGCCGACTACTTGGACCGATGATCTCATATCCATCACCGTTTTGGAGACCTGATGTCTGTTCTAATGACCCAAGTTGCTCAACAGTCCTCTTGTGTCTAACCTTTTCTTAGGAAAGTTAAAGTTTAGCAATAAGGCCTTGGTCACCTCTGCTCTCCTATCAGTTCCTCTTTTCCCCTGACATTTCACCTACCA
>NW_015112900.1:246351-254212 GCF_001443285.1 Poecilia latipinna
TAAACTAAAATCTACAGCATGGGGAAGTGGGATGAGCTCGACTTTTCTCGACACTATGTTTTCTTGTTTCCTTCATTCATTGTCAACAAAACAATTAGTTTTATCTCAAAATAATTGTTTGTTTTCCATTTGCAGAGTGGTGATGAAGAAGATGAACTGTAAAAAGTCTTTTGGTTTTCATCTAATTCCATTTATGAATATCAAGTCCTCAATAAATCAAGTTCCCAACTGTTGGGCTGCAGAGCAAATAGATACTTTCCTTTGGTATTGATTTTGATAGTTCAATTATTTGCACACAAGAGGGCAGCATAGAGCCTGAAGTAGTGAATCTATTTAGCTTGTTTTCAGGTAGAGGTTTGATTAATGTCAGACAGAAACCTGTTAACGTTTGTTTTGTTTCAGTTTGTAACCAGAGATGATTTTAATAGGTATGTTTTGCTGATTCTTTGCAAAATATTAAGATGAATGTGGATTTTTTTTAATTTTATTCCTTCTTCCTAAATGTTGCTTCTATAAATATTTGATATAATATGTATTAAAAACTGTACGTTTAAAACTTTTAGTAAACTTTGCTTCCCACAGCAAGACATTGAATTCATTTTATGCTAATTGTATATAATTGCAAATTTTATGCTATTGTTTAAAGTTATCAGCATATGACTCATAATCCAAGCAAAGAAAATAAAAAGACAAACTAAGTAGAGCTGTTCTGTGTTGTTTGCCACGACTGGAGTTCAGAGAAAATGAGACACGTTCAGGTATTTTCAAACCTCGCCTGAAAATGAATCAAATGTTACTTTGAATAAAAACTGAAACCATGAATGATTTCAACACTTTTTCCACCTTTAAAGCAACAATTATCCTGTATGATTTAACAGAAAATAAAAACTAAATTGAAGTAATTGAGTGTGAACACCCAAAACTAATAATAAATCTGTATTTGTAGAAAATGTCTAATGTAGCAGCTTGTTTTAAATGTTACATAATAATATGAAGTGTACAAGAAGAACAATGTAACATACAAATTAGTGGGAATTGAAATGAATACTTAATTGTACTTCATTTTGTTGACCACTAGATGTCCCACTTGAGCACTGAGTCTCTAAAGCTTCTAGTAATAAACACTTTTTTGCATCAAGTGTCGAAGCTTCAATAAAACTTTAACCATCCATAACTAAAAGTTTCTTTGACTGGTTGCAGAAATGGATCTGGATGTTAGTTTGGAAACTTTGGAAAATTTGGACTCGATAAAAATCTTGAATTTCGTATCTTTAATATTTGTAGGGCTATACAGATGCAGGTTAAACTATTGTGTCTGTAACTTTTAAAATAAGAGAATGGCCATCAGTTTTTTAAACAATCTGTGTTTCTTGTGTTGTAGTTGAAGCCTCCAGAGGTCTGTTGCCATGTTTTTTATATTTTTCATCAAACACTTCCTCTTTAGTGTAAGTCTCTTCCTAAATGACCTCAGGATGTAACAGTAAACATTGTTGACTTTACATTTACAGTATCTTTTGGTCCTGGAACAAGTTGTTCTGTCTACAGCTTTTATTGTTCGGTTACTTCTGACCTCCTTAGCACAGTCTTGATCAAAATTAATTAGATCAAACATCTTAGATAAATCCAGAGGCGGATCTAGAAAAATATTTATGGGGCGGCAACTGCCACCCTATGCCACCCCAGTAGATCCGCCCCTGCTTATTTATTAGGTATTTATGAAAATATAGTGAAGAGACAACTTTATTAGAGTACCTTCTCTTGTTTGGCCTGATCACAGAAACTTCTGGATAGAAACATCAGTCAGTCTGCTTTGAGTTAAAAAAAAAAAAATAAAAAATTTCCGAACCCATGACAGTGAGCAGTGGGTCACCTCAGGGCTGTTGATTTGGTCCATTGCTGTTTCCTCGTGTGTAAGGAAAAACTCATCATGTTTGCAGATGATTCTGCTGTTCTGGGTCTTATTCATGGGAGTAATCTGTTCGATTTCCTGCTTTAGGTTTAAGATACACTAAGCTAGGCGCTAACTTCCTGTTATTAGCTCAGCGCCTGTTTCAAATGTCTCCTGTTTACTCATCAAAATGTTTCAGATCAAATAAGAATAGTACTCTGATTTCTCAGAAGTAACCTTTAATTGTTTGTGACATGTTTGGTTACTGTTTGGATTATGTTTCATCTATAAACCAAATTCTGTTTCAAATTAACACAAGCTGAAGAAAAGAACGGTGCTGCACTAGTCAACACTCATTTACTCACTTCCTCCTAGACTTCCTGTTTAGTTTTCAAAAAAACAACCCTTTAGAGATGTGATAACACATTTGAGGTCTTAGATTAGTCACGTATAACCTGATCAGTCAAAAGCATTTCAGCCGGATGTTGATAAGGGAGTGTCTCAGCTCAGCACCACAAACCCTGGTTTTGATAATAAATGGCACCAAAATAAAAGCAGAATACAAGCATTAATCTTCCTTCTCTGTTTTCATCAATAACTTCATTTTCAGTTTACAGAAATTTCATGGATGCAAGAGGAGACAGGAGGCCCACGATTAATGATATTAAATAAGAACCGGAGCGTCTGATCAGAAGTTTGACTTTCCATTTTTGCTTCTATTAAAACCAAACTTAGAAAAGAAGAACTGTGTTTGTCTACTCAAAAAGTCTTTACATATTTATTCAGTTCCTCTTTTTTAAAATAAACATCAAACACACCACAGTCAAAGATGTTGATTTGCACTGTTGAGCACAACCTGCTACAATTTAGTATATCTATGCCATCATTATTGCTTTATTTAAAATAGTCGACTTTCAAATGTTTCCCTGCTTTTCCATTTCTTAGAAATACTTTTGGTATTTAATAATCTAAACAGTCTTTAAATCCTAATCACTAAAGTGAAATTTTAATGATTAATATTGAAAATTTATCATGTACAAATATATTTAAATAAATTTGCTCCTCTATTTTATCTAACTAACGTTCTATTTTATTTTTTCTGCCTAAACATAAAACTATAAAACCATTCACAGTCGACGTAAGGAAGTGGTGAGTGTCAGGAAGTAGCTGCTACATCTCAGTTCTCAGGCTCAGATCTTTGGCTGAGAGCAACAGAAGCAGAATGACTGAACTCAGACGGATTAAAATGTTTTTATTTCTGGTTCTGGAGCTCCAGGTTACAGGTAAGAGAATAAGATAAACTCTGAAGCTAAAACTGTAAAACGTTCATTCTGGTTTGCTGAGTTAATGACTGAAATGCTTCCAGATCTTGATGCACACGGCTTTAGCTACTGGATCTATTTTATCTTTTCAGCAGTCATTGTAAATACTGACACTGTTTTAAAGAGAGCTGGAGAAGACGCCATGTTGTCCTGTCAGAAAGTGGTGGAAGGTCAACAGAACTGTAACTGGACAACGTGGCTCTTTGGAGGGTCCAAAAGCAAAGAGATTGAAGCTCTGGTTACGTTTGGAAAACCTGAGGAGGAAACCAGAACCAGAATCAGTCTAACACCAAACTGCTCTCTGGTTATAAAGAACATCACAGCTGAGGATGTTGGACAGTATTTTTGTCAACGATATGCTGAAGCTCCAGAAAGTCTGGATCATGAGTCTACAACTGATCTGTCTGTTATTACCAGTGAGTATTTTCATACAACTATGCAATCTTTTTTCTGAAACTACAGATTGGTAACGATGGAGATGACGATTCTATGAATATTTTCTCCACAGTGACTAAACAT
Source organism: Poecilia latipinna (assembly GCF_001443285.1). Lineage (NCBI taxonomy): Eukaryota > Metazoa > Chordata > Actinopteri > Cyprinodontiformes > Poeciliidae > Poecilia > Poecilia latipinna. The sequence goes on from NW_015112900.1 coordinate 250,081, forward strand.
GTGGAGAACCAAACCGTCACATTAATCTGCTCTGTCATAATGTCTGGCTCCTGCAAAGACAAAGTGAAGTGGCTTTTTAGTCATGAAGAAATGGGAAAGTGTAAAGTAAAGCCATCTGAGGACGAATGCTCTGCTACTGTGATCTATCTGGAGTCTAACTGTGATAATTCATCATCGATGGATCAGTTGTTTCAGTGTGAAGTGACTCATCCTGGTGCTCGTAACAATGTTCAGCTGTTTTCCTTCAGTCAACACTCATCAGGTGAAAGAAGTAATTCAGTTGATTTTTTAAATACAGAATTCACTGTTATGCTGTGTTTTCACGATGACCAAATGACCTGTAGTTTATGGTTATTTGATTGGTTTATCTTCTAACTAAAATAACACAGCAGACAGAAATCATAACACTGTTTGAGTTTAATGTCTTTTATTTGTCTTTAGGTGGAACAGCAGTGACACAAAGACCAACAACAACTGAAGACGGAAACACAGTGAAGACCACATCAGGAAGTGAGCATCTCATTAAACCGTGAAGAGAACGTCTTCATGTTTTCTTTTAGATCTTATCTAGGATGCTTTGTTCTGTTTATGGTTTTATTTTTTTAATTCATACTTTCAAATACCTTCAAAGTGTATTTACAAAAAAAAAAAAAAAACGGCTGTGAAAGCATTTCCACATAAGCTTTTATTTATGCTCCGTTCTTCTTGTCAGGTACTCCATACGTTGGTGTGGGTGTGGCGTTGGTCGTCATGGTGATAATCGCCATGGTTGTCTTCAGATGGAGAGCTAAACGTGAGGACTCTGAACTTATATAAACAGCTTTATTCATTCTATAAATTAAATCTGCTGACTTTTTAAATGTCTTTCTTAGGAAATGAAACACAACGGGATGAAAACGCCGTGAGTGAAAATAATAACATATTTCCTCTCTGAGAAATAAATCTGTTATGAAATCTGAACTCATTAGAAGTTGGTTTATCATATTTATGCCTGTAAGAGAAACTTTTATTCAACTTACAAATGAAGGTAAACAATGTAGTTCTACTTTAGGACGAGACGTAATTGTCTATAAATAAAACTCACTATGTTTATAGGTCTAAGTTAAAGTACCAAAACATCCAATAAGGCACCTTTTTCAGTAAACATTTAGAAACTCCAGGGTTAAGATTCGCCTACATAATAAATTTGTGCTAAAGTCAGAAATTAATCTCTGTTTTTTTCTTCCATGTTCAGGATGATGTAGACGATGGCGTTTCTTACGCCTCCATCAGACATCCCAAAACCAGCGGTGAAGTTTTGGTAAGACAGTTGTTTTGTTTTTTTGTTTTTTTTCTTTTTAGCATTAATTAGTGAAAAACATTCTCAGAACACAAAGTGTTTTAACTTCCCTGCATGAATTTGAGAGGTTAATTAAACAGATGAAGAAATGTAGCTAATATGAATAAGTTATAAAGTTAATATGCAGATTGTCTGCTCTGGGTTTGGCATCGCTTTGTGCTCCAAATGAAGAAGTTCAGTAACTTCAGGTTTTGTTCATTAGTGATGGAAGTGCAGCAGCAAGTGGTTGATAAATAGGAGCTTCCTTTAATGCAGGTGTTTAAGGAAGGAAAAAGGTGAATTAAAGTAAAGTCCTTTTTTTACTGGTTCTAACTCTCAACCATTACAAACTAGTAATCATGACTGGAAAAATACAATTCTGGATACAAGTAGATGAAATTGGCTTCTCTCAGACAATATTCTGTCATACTGTAACCATGGAAACAGCAGTAAAACATCAGGAGAATAAACCGTCACGTCAAAACATGGAAGCATATTCATACATCAGTGTAACTATCCCCTTCATCCTGATAAAACTGAAATATTGTCTATTTTCCAGGTTCATGGTGACACAGTGACCTACAGCACAGTGAGACGTCATTCTTCATCTGCTGCAGCCTCCAACGACCCCAACAACCTCTACTCTCTTATAAACTTTAACTATAATCAGACCAAATGACGGTGAAATATTTAATGTTTTATTGTTGGTTTGGATCAAAAACCAAACACTGCAAATAAGCATAAAAACATCACAGCTGAAAGACATTTAGCAGCTCCAGAACCTGATCATTGTTATTGGGTGAACAACGTTCTGGCCTACTGCACTGAGCCGTGATCCTAAACATGAACAACTGAGCGGCTGAAACATTTTAAAACATGGCACTGCTTAACAACATAGCGTCCACCAGAGGGCAGCAGATATATGTTAGGTTAAGATTTCATCCAGCTCTGAGGCAGCTGAAGGATGTTAAGAGGAAGGAACAAAACTGACAAAACGTCCACCTATCATTGGCCATTTCCTGGCCACACAGAAAATGACTGAATATCTTTGAACACAGAAGATCTCTGTGTTCAAAGGACTGAGAACGTCTCTGTTCTGGTGTGGAAACGTCAGAGGATCCTCCAGAAAGAGCCAGAATGTTTCAGAGACAAACCAGTTATTGACCTGAAAACCTTTTCCTCAGTCTGTTGCTACCAAACATCCAAAGAAAATCCTAAATCTAACTCAATAAATCTTGTTAGTTCACCTTGGGGAATTAAAACTGCATTCTGGATTAGATGGAGTGGAGATTTGTAAACCGTCTTCTAGATGACTTTTTTTTTGAGTCTGGTATGAATATGAATATCTGGCACAGTTGGTAGAGCTGTTGCCTTGCAGCAAGAAGGTTCTGGGTTCGATTCCCGGCCCTAGTCTTTCTGCATGGAGTTTGCATGTTCTCCCTGTGCATGGTGGGTTTTCTCCCGGTACTCTGGTTTCCTCCCACAGTCCAAAAACATGACTGTCAGGTTAACTGGCCTCTCCAAATTGCCCCCAGGTGTGAGTGTGTGCATGGTTTGTCCTGTGTGTCTCTGTGTTGCCCTGTGACAGACTGGCAACCTGTCCAGGGTGACCCCGCCTCTCGCCCGGAACGTTAGCTGGAGATAGGCACCAGCAACCCTCCCGACCCACTAAGGGACAAGGGTGTAAAGAAAAAGGATGGAAGAATATAATTCTGTAAACTACAGCAATTAATGGATATTTGTCTGCATATGTGTTACTTCCTGCTGCAGCTTTAAAATAACTTTTGCTGATGGGGTTGTCAACGATACCTGACAATGAACAAACCACATGTCATTTGGTCTTTGTGGTTAAAACCTCCAGAGCTGCTGCTGCTGCTCACCATGTTCTCATCAAACACTTCCTGTTCAGTAAAAAATAACTCTGCCCACTCTTGTTGTGAGTGCTGTAAGTTTTATACCTTTTCCATGCAACATTCAACTTTATGTGGAAAACTAGCACATGCCTCCATTGTGCACACACACATGTACTCTAGAAACACTTAGACCCCCACACACATTCACACAGACATGCTAAAGTATACACAATCTGAGGTTCTGACTGTCATGCCAATACAGGTTAGCTTTTCATGATGCAACCTGACTACTTTGAATAGATAGTCAGTCATACAATAAGGATTATCTTTTTGCAAAGAAAAATGTCCTGGCGCATGCAGGCCACCAGCTTCTTCATATGGTACGTCTGGATGCAAGATGAGCATAAAATAAAACACAAAATTGAGACTTGTGGCACTTTATTGTCTACTTGACTTTTTCAGTTAGGAATTTATATATTCACATAGAGTATAGAACATACGGCTGTCTGTCTGCAGATGTGTCTTTTCCTTCTACAGCTTTAAAATACTGATGGGAGTTTAAATATGACAGAGCAAACCACATCCCCTTTTAGAGCCTTCATCTGTTTTGCTCACACAAACGACTCAGTCGTCTGGAGATAAATGTTCAGAACACAAATGTAGGTCCTTCAGAAGTTGTGCTTGGCTCCGGCTCACTCCCACTGCGCTCTTTTTTTTATTGTGAGTGGGAAGTGTTTTTTTATTTTTTTATTTTCTTAATACAGCAAACGGTGACACAGTGTGGCATTATCTAAAATTACACCAGCGAAACACAATATGACAAACAACGACCCAGGTAGCGTTAGCTTCCTGTGTTTACTCTGTGGATTCAGGCACAGAATGGACCAAATGTGTCATCAACCCATCAGGTGAAAAAAGGGTGACATCCATGGTTGGAAAATATAACAAAAGACATACATTT
>NW_015112900.1:259737-260346 GCF_001443285.1 Poecilia latipinna
TCTTATATTGGAAAAAAATTGTCGAATTTTTTGTTTTAACCATAAAATTAACATTTATTAACAACCTGAACAGTATTTGGATCAGACGGAGGTGGCAGACGCGGCGACGTATGGAGAGGGGGACGGTGCGGACGTGGGCAGGACGTGGGCAGGAGGCGGCGCGCAGCTAGATGAGAGGTGTTTCCCCGAAAAGTAAGACATATGTCTTACTTTCGGGGTACGGCTTATATTAGCCCCTGAAACCCCCGATACGTCTTACAATCGGGGGTGTCTTACTATCGGGGAAACACGGTAGAACAACGGCTCTCAGTGAGTGACACTCCAGTCCTATCTAATAAGTAAAGAGCCGTGGAGAAGAATCGACTGTTTCTGAATGTCACATCACTATATTGCAGACTTTTGGACATAGCGTTGTCCTATATATGCGACAAGACAGTCAACATCTCCGCACAATAACTCAGACAGTGAGTGACTTTTTTTCATCACAATGCTTATGTGTCTCTGCAGCTAGCTTTGCTAACATCACGTTAACGGAGCTTACCTTCTTTGAGCTACTTTTCTAAGTGATGAAAAAAGTCACTCACTGTCTGAGTTATTGTGCGATGTTGA
>NW_015112900.1:263847-267939 GCF_001443285.1 Poecilia latipinna
AGTTAAAGTAACTGATTTTACCAGTGAACCAGACAACCATCAGTCAGAGTGAGGAAGTGGTGAGTATCAGGAAGTAGAAGCTCCATCTGCGTTCAGTCAGTCTGTGAGAGCAACAGACGCACAATGGCTCAACTCCCATGGATTCAAGGCTTTTTATTCATCATCCTGCAGCTCACAGGTAGGAAGACACTAAACATTTCTATAGAGCTACAGACCATAGATCTGCTTTACTCACTGGGTTCAGATTTAATATTTATGCTCCTGTTTTATCTTCCAACAGTCACTGCAGAGAGAACATCTGTTATAAAGAGAGCTGGAGATGAAGTCATGTTGTCATGTTCAAAACTGATCGATGGTCAGAGGAAGTGTGGCAATACAACATGGAGATTTTCTGGTTTAAAAAGCGAAACAACAGAAGCGCTGGTTACACTCGGTCAGATTAACAGCTTTAAACCAAACAGACCGAATCTCACATCAAAATGTTCTCTGGTTATAAAGAAGGTCAGAGAGGAAGATGCTGGACTTTATCAATGTCAACAGTGGAATACAAGAGGCGAACACACTCTGGTTCATCAGTCTGATATAGATCTGTCTGTTGTTAACTGTGAGTTTTAACATTAGTTAAATCATTATTTTCAATATCAAAGCATTTTGTTTCAGTAATCAATATTAACAATAATTGGTCTTGTGTTGTTTTAACATTTCTGTCTTCATCAGTGACTGAACAGAAGGAGAATCATAGTGTGACATTGAGTTGCTCTGTGGTGACCTCTGACCCCTGTCGGTACAAAGTTCAGTGGTTTGATCAGGATGTGAACATCAAAGAATCACCATCAGAGTCTGGCTGCTCTGCTACTGTCACTTCATCATCAGGGTTTAAGTTTCCTCAGTGTAAAGTGACTCAAACTGGAACTAATGAAGAGTTTACCTTCAGTCTGCAGCCGTCAGGTGAGAAACAGGTTAGAAAATTATGAAGTATGTAAGATCAGTTTTATAACACAGAACTCTCATGAACTCTCATGGACCTCTGCATTCAGAGGTTCAGCAACCTCTGAATGCAGATTTTACTAATATTCTAGTATCCATATATTTATTTTTTTTAAATACATTTTAGAATAATTCTTCAATTTGTATAGGTACAAAACCAAGAATTAAACTGTTTATTAAAATTGTTTGATGTTTAATATCACTGACATTCCATGGAGATTGAATATTTTGATATTTAATTGTCATAATAGACACTATAAAAACATTTACAGTTAGTTTTTTTCTGCTTGTTCTGATTTTAGTGAGCACAGGACAAAACGCTGGACCAACAACAAAATCTGAAAACATAAATTCACTGCCGACCACATCTGATGGTTCTGTTTCACCATCAGTTCAAGGTAGAGATTTCTTCTTCTCTGTTTTGATGTCTTATCTGGTTAACCAATTGATCAATGTTAAATATGAAAGCATGAACATATCTTGAAATAACTATTTGAATTTTGCTTGGTCTTTTTATTTTATTTTTTTTTTTACTTGGAAACTCATCAACACATGAAGACACTTCCACAAATGGAGTCTCTCCAACTTCAGCTACAACCAAGACAACTGAAAAAATCTCAATAATTCAAGGTAGAAATCTTTCAGTTCTATGCGTATTAATATTAACATGTAAGTTTTCACATCTCTTGTGAGATTACAATGTTTTTGGTAGTTTGGCTACATTTGTTATTGTCATGATCCGTGTTTCTGTGTATTTATTTTTAGGGTTTTCTGTGTTCAGTTTCCTTCCTGTGAGTCCTCCCCGTTGATTGCTTCCCAGGTGTGTCTCATTCCTTGATTACCCTCCCTGTGTATTTAAGTCCACCTGTTGTCTTTATCTCTTGTCGGATCGTTGTCGTATGTCAGATGTTGTTGTGTGTCTGCTCTCCAGTTGAACTGAGAAGTCCTGGTCTGCTTAGCTCTCGTTTTCAGTCTTCAGTATATCAGTTAGGGTTAACGGTAACTAGCTGTGTGCTATGCTCTCTGCCTGTATCGGACTGTGTGAGCTTCAACATTAAATTCATCATTCCTTCACAACCTGGGTCTCTGCTCCTCACCACCCTCTCAACCACCACATCTGACAGTTATGTCTTTTTTACTTCAGTAATTTTGCCATTACTTGTGGTTTTGAATCCTATTTTTTTGTAATAAGTTGATGGAATTATTACTTTGTTGTTATAATAATCTCACTGTTGCTTCTTGTTACAATAGCTGCTTCTTGACTTTTATTTATGAATTTTATTCATTTTTTTGCAGTTTTCCTTTGAGGTTTGATGGATCTTTGTTCCATATTTCATACTTTTTGAGTGCAGGTTTTTAACGGTCTCTGTCAGAAGTCCAGCTTAGGAATTCTGACACCGATTTAAAATGTAACAAAATTAAATACTTAAAACAAAAGTGTTGCATAAATAATACAGTCATAGTAAATATATTTCATATGAAGTCATGGACATTTATCAACCTGCTGAATTTGAACTTAATTGAAAACTATTAGTCAGAAATCAACATGGAAAACGGCAATAAAATGGAGAAATGACAGGGCTAAATAATTTTGTTATGCTGGATTATGAAATTATCTCAACAGCTACTTTAATAAAAATAGCCGATGTTTAATTTTTAGGTATCAAACTGGAGAAAATGATTTCTTGTTTCCATTTCAGTTTTGGGGCGTTTCATCATCGTCTCTCTGGGTTTAGCAGCTCTTTCAGTAACTGTTGTGAGCGTCAACGTTTGGACAAGAACTAAAGGTAAAGTAGAAAAAATACAACAGTTTTATAGGTTGTTGAATCAAAATAGTCATTTCACTTTTGATAAAGTAAAAGTGGGTGGGTGTTAAACTTAGGAATATCAGTTATTAGAGTAAACTTTGGATTTTAATTTCACTATAGTATTTTCAAAGTTATGAGCGTCTGGATTCACTTTAATAACGTAATATTTATTGTGATAATTTGCTGTAACACTCATTGAAATGACCCATCTGTTTCTAAAAGAAGTGTTGTGTGTTTTTTAGTTCATTTCCACACAGAGCATAAAGACGATGACAGTGATGTGATCTATGAAAGCATCGGATGACTTTTTTCTTTCAAACTTTTCTCAACATCAAATCAGTAAGAAAAACAGACACTTCTGTGTAGTTTAGTGTTACATAATGGTCTCGCATGTTAAAAAATCTGATTAAAAACATTATTGTACCTTTATAATGAAAATAACAAAATGTTTCAACAAGAAGATGTTATGTTTATATATATTGCACTTATTTAAATGTTTTTTGCCAGTAGGTGGGGTTATTACTGGGTGTGAATTTTGTCTGAAATCTGAGGTTGAAAAATGAAACATGACTTAAACTGTTAAATGTTTTAACTGCAAAGTGAGAAAAGGTGGGAGGGGCCTGGGCTGCTGACATCATCAGTGTGTGACTGAAGTATACCAAGCAGCTAAATGGTTTTATGATGTCATTTTAGATGGAGGAACTGTTTTTGTCTTGATTGAAAATGTGTTGTGGTCTTGGAATGCACAAATTGAATTACTTAATTAAAAATCTATGTGTTTCTGATTATTGTGTTTAATTTATTTTCAATCTGAATGTTTAATCTGTAAAATCTGCATCTTCATGAACATAGGACACATTTTTTAAGAATGTAAGAAGTGAAATGCACATGCACAGCAGAAACTGAGTTTGTGTCTGAAAGTTTAAAATAAACTGAGTGTCTAAATGTCAGCCATCAATGTGCCAGACGTGGGGAGTTTACTGGGCATTGTGGGTAAAAACCTCAGAGCTCTGCTGCTGCTGCTGTTTACCAAGTTGTCACCAAACACTTCCTCATCATTTCACACATAATAAAACTTCATATGTCAAAGTGGAAACCAGCAGGTTTTAAAAAGTTAAATAAAGCTGTACCTATGATGGATCTATAAAACCGGACTTTTGATTTGCTGCTCTTCATCAGTCAGGTCTGCTGAATTTTTCTGCAGGTTCAATATGATGTGTCTGAATATTTTAAACTTCACAGTGTCTGCAAAGTGTTATATCCCTGAACTGTAAAAAAATGGCTGCCAAAGTGTTGC
>NW_015112900.1:272227-274927 GCF_001443285.1 Poecilia latipinna
TGGTTTGATCAGGATGTGAACATCAAAGAATCACCATCAGAGTCTGGCTGCTCTGCTACTGTCACTTCATCATCAGGGTTTAAGTTTCCTCAGTGTAAAGTGACTCAAACTGAAACTAATGAAGAGTTTACCTTCAGTCTGCAGCCGTCAGGTGAGAAGATGATAAACTGTATAAGATCAGTGACGTCACATGAAACTGTCTTTGGCTCTAAAACTTGTTCAGAGCTGAAATGTTTTCTAATTTGTTTTGTTTTTTGAATCTCAGGAGGAAAAGTTGAGCCAACAACAAAACCTGGAAACAGAAATTCACTGTCAGCCAAACCTACATTTCATGTTTCATCATCAGTTCATGGTAATAATTTTTATTGTCTAAAAATATTATTTAAAGATTTACTTGGTTGTCCAATTTTCTTCTAAAACACAACAATTTAAATTGATTTATTTCATGTGAAATGTTGAAGCACAATGACACCTGAAAATATCAAAGTCATAATCCATCAATTATTTGAGGGATAATATTAATATATATTTTAAAATAATTTATTGAGTTTTTGCTAAGGAAATGAATTAATCCTATTTGGTGATGAGACATTGTTCAATCATGAATGAATCAAAAATCACAGAATTCATTCTGTCATTTTATTCAAGGGTCAAATAAAACAATGATCTTTGAGCAGCTTGGGGTTTTCATCACCTCTGTTACACACTTTGAACATCAGGCGTCTTCAACTGACATGATGACGTCTGTCAACCAACTCAGTGAGTTTGGCTCAATTTGTCCCAAAGTAAACGCTCCTTACCTGGAGGACCAAGTTGTCGGGTCTGCAATTCGCTGCAGTCTGGCTACTGATTTGCTGATTGTTTGCTATTAAATGCTCTGCAGTCATTGAGATTTGACAGAAAATAATCAAATGTGAAAAGTTATCAGTGGGGAACAAGCACAAGGCAGCTTTACCCAGAGCATTTAGAGGGAATAAACTTTATTCCATTTTCAAATCTGGAGTCTGAAAAAATATAAACGATGGATAAATGCCTGCAGCCGACCTCATGAACAGCCGAATACAGAGATCGACGGCATTAAAACCACATGTTAGGATGAAGGTTTTTTCATCATTACATCATATGATTAATGGTTAAAGATCAATATCAAACTTGGTCCAAAACAATAAACATGTGGTGTGTCTACAAATGGGTTCAGTTCCTTTGTAAAGCACCTTTCAGGCATGTGGTGCAAATATTCACACAGCCTGACATCTGTGATCAAATCATAGCTCAGATACGCACTATTAATAATTGATCATCTACTTATTTCAAGTGCAAAATACGCACAATACAACTGTTCAGAGATATGACAAAAATCTCGACTGATCAAATATTTGGAATATTAGAAAATATAATAATAAAATGTAAAATATTCTTCAAAAATGCCAATTTTGAGCAGCAGAACAACCTAATAATTCATCATCACGTTTCGTTGCAGCACCGCTATGTGGATGCTCTGGGTCTGAAGCCTAAAGGATCAGATTATATTTGCTGTTCCACAAATTATGCAGGCAAAAAATGTCTGAGTGGGACAGAAAATCAGCTGAACTGCATGTTTTTTAAATAAAGATGAAATGATAAACACCATGAATAATCTTTTATGTTTGTGCTATTTAATAAACCAAAACGAATTTCAACAGCCAACAGAGATCTGAAAACCATCAGTAGCCATCAATACTTAAGGCTTTTGGAAGAGTAAAGAAAAAAAATTTATTAGCGCAATTATTTTTCTACTTGGGCAAATAATTTTGCGTTCTAATTTTATTTATTCTGTAATGGTTAATTGTAGCGTTTTTTTTGTTTGTTTGTTTTTTTAGCTTCTTTGACTTTTTAAAAAAAAATTTAACATTTGATGGTTTCCTTCTATGGATCTAAAACTCTTTGTACATTCGTGAATTATGAGACTGTTTTAGCTCCATACAGATCAGGTGACGACTGCACAAGGATTTTTGAGACTCATTTCACACTTCCATATGGATTTTCTCTCCATACAGGAGATCAACATTTTTTACAGATAATCTCATAAAATACTGTTATGGCATAGTCACAGTTTTAATAAATAAACAAAAAACATGTTTTATATATTAGTTACATACTGTAGTTATAATGACATCAGCAGCAGAGTTTTATGAAGCTTTTCTATCTGCCAGGTTTGGATCACTGCACCAAACTATTTCTGTCTTATTTGGGATTTGAGTGAAATTTGTTCTTCATAACAATCACTGCATGATCAGGAGCTCAGTTATGTTTTTCATACATAAAAGTTTGATTGAAAATATAAGTTAAATATATGATTTATTCATCATAAATAAATGATACACAACCAAAATAAATGTCCATCCTGTCCTGCTGATCCCTAGTTGGGTCCCAAAGTAGCAGCCTAGGTAAGGAGGCCCAGACTTTCCTCTCCTCAGCCACTGGGACCAGATCCTCCAGGGGAACCACAAGACGTTCCCAGCTGAGAAACATCGTCCCTCCAGCAGGTCCTGGAGCGACTCTGGGCTCCTGTTTGGGCTGAGCCCGACCGGGCTCCATGGGTTAAAACAGGAAGATCATCAGAGAGAGTCACTAATCAACCTGGGAAACAGTAAAGGAAGGGAAATGTCAGGATCCTGTTATGATGTTAGAATTGCTTTATTAATACACATAAAAATGTAG
>NW_015112900.1:276288-297311 GCF_001443285.1 Poecilia latipinna
TTAAAACAGGAAGATCATCAGAGAGAGTCACTAATCAACCTGGGAAACAGTAAAGGAAGGGAAATGTCAGGATCCTGTTATGATGTTAGAATTGCTTTATTAATACACATAAAAATGTAGAAATATGTTTTATTTCTATTTCAGGTCTGTGGCGTATCGTCATCGTCTCTGTGGGTTTAGCAGCTCTTTCAATAACTGTTGTGAGCGTCAACATTTGGACCAGAACTAAAGGTAAAAAGTTGAGAGAAACAACAGTTTGATAATCTGTTGAATGAAAATACTTCATTTTTGATAAATAGAAATAAGTGGCATAAAACCCTGAAACAGATTATTAATGTAAAGAGAAAAGTGGTTTGTTCTGTTTAACTCCTAACACCTGGTGGTGATGTAAGTTTTATTATAAATGTTTCAATATTTTAATGTCACCATCAGCATTTCAGATTCCTCTGATGTTTTACATTAACTTTATTAAAGTCTTTAGATAAAAATGTTGAATAGTTATTTGATAACTTCAGCTAACTGTCTCTGTTTTTTAATTTATTTGATTTTTTTCTAAAATTAATGATGTGTATTTCTGTTTATCACAAAGAGCATAAAGAAGATGACGGTGCAGTGAACGATGAAAACATCTGATTTTGTTTCCACCAAACTTTTTTCAACATCAACTCAGAAAAACTATCACTGTTGTGTAATTTCATTTTATATAATGTCACATTTTAAGACTATTGTACCATAAAACAATATGGTATTATAGTTATAACGGAATTAAAACAATATTTCTACATGTAATATTTAGAGGGTTTTTAAGTATTGCACAAATTTTGATGTTTGTTTCTTTAAATGAAATAAGTAATGAAAAATTTAATTTTGTCATGAATTGTAGGTGAGGTGGTGAGAGAACGCAGGCAGGACCCAGTTATAGATGAATGATGGTGAGTTTAATAATGGAAAACAGCTCAGGCAGTCCAGATTACAGGCTGCAAGGCAGAGCAGAAGCTAAAGCTCAGCGCCGGTAGCTAACAGTAACAATAAATGGACTTACAAGAGCTAAAGCCTACAGGACTCATCAGTACAACTGATACAACAAAACGTGACAAACAACACGACTGACTGACTGAGATACAAGACAAGGATCCGACAAGAGACAAGAGACAAAGACATAAATACACAGAGGGTGATCACAGAAGACGAGACGCCTGGAACAAATCAGGACAGCACAGAGACTCAGGAACAGAACCTATAGAAACACAGAGAAACTCAAATCCTCACACATTTTGCTTAACAAGCAGAAATCAAAAATCACATTAAAGAAACAAATCGGATACAACGTGAATGTTTTCATTAATATGTTACATTAATAACAGGTGAAATTTTTGCTGGAGATTTGAAGTTAAAAATTAAAATCTGATTTATTAAATTAAAGGAAAATATTTTTAATATGGGCAGAAATATACTGATACACATTTTCACCATATTTTGTGAAAAGACTTTTGTAATCTAGAATAAAATGTCAAGAATTTCAGTTTTGTACTTGTGTAAACGGGAAGACATGCATGTAAAAAATCCATCCTATATAAATGTTGTTCTCATAAATCAGAATGTGTGGTTCTGAATAAATGTTTCTACCTTTTAAACAACAATGTCTGAGATTTTCATCTTTCTGCATCAAAAGTTAATAATTTAAGTTTAAATAAGGGATAAAATAAAAAAAATAAATAAAAGTAATTACACCAGTTGCACATTTCATTTCAAACTAACTAAAGTTTACAAAGCAAAAAGCTGTGAGTAAATCTCTGGACTCTGGAAAACTAACTAATTTATGAATAAGTTTAAACCTGTAGATGGAAAACACTGACCGATCTGAGCTGATTGGTCAATGTCATGTCAATCATAAATTTAACCATCCAATCAGAGAACAGATGGTTTGGCTGTCAGACCTGATTTTACTGAGTTTCAGATAAAATCTGATTCTGTAAATGTGTTGCTCTGTAGCTGCAGGTTTAAAATAAACTGAGTTGATTAGTGAATAAAATGTCCCATCAACGTTCTAACCAGGTGTATTTATGTGGTTATTGAGGGTTAAAACCTCAGAGCTCTGCTGCTGCTGCTGTTCACTACAGCAAACACTTCATCATTTCACAGAAAGACACTTCAGAGATCAAACTGGAAACCAGCAGGTTTTAAAAAGTTAAATAAATGGTAACTGATGGATTTATAAAACTGGACTTTTCACCACTGACTCTTCATCAACCAATCAGATTTCCTGGATTCTTCAGCTTAATTATCCGAGTCTCTAACAGACCCAAACAAAAGAGAAAATACATCTATTTACAACATTAATGTAATCTAAAAATATTCACATCTTGATTTTTCTTCTTTTTTTAGAAGTCCTGCACTGTGTGTCATGTTATAAACCAGTGGGGTCCAAAGTGGGTCCTGGAGGCCCGGCATCCTGCATGTTTTATTCTCTCCCTGGTTCAAACACACCTGGATCAACTAATGGCTCATTAGAAGGTCTAAAAAGATCATTGACCTGCTGCAAAGGTTGTTGTTACCAGCAGGGAGAGACTAAAACATGCAGGATGCCGGGCCTCCAGGACCCACTTTGGGCACCACTGTCATAAACAGACATGTATGAGTTCATAGTTTTATTCAGTTCTTTCTTAAATGCAGCTTATTTCAGTTTACAGGAACTAAATGGTTTCCATGCTCTCATCATGGTTTTAACCGTCTATCTGCTCATCTTAACAGTTAAAACCTTCAGAGCTCTTTAGCCACATTCTCACAGAAAACTTCCTGTTTTCTTCTCAGAAATAAACCGTTCAGTGGAACATGAACCAATAAAGGGTCTGAGGTCAGCTACACATCTGAACCTCATCATGGAGGTGAGAAAATGACCTGGGCATTCACACATATCTAACTTTAACTTCACACATTCATCATCTTTCTCTGGTTAAAACCTCAGAGCTCTGCTGCTGCTGCTGTTCACTACAGCAAACACTTCCTCATCATTTCACAGAAAGACACTTCAGAGATCAAACTGGAAACCAGCAGGTTTTAAAAAGTTAAATAAATGGTAACTGGGATGGATTTATAAAACTGGACTTTCAATCTGCTACTCGTCATCATCACCAATCAGATCTCCTTTATCCAGATTTCTAAGACCAAACTAGAAGAAGTTCATTTTTCACATTAATCTAAAAATGCATCTTGGTCTTCTTCCTTTTTTAAAGACTTCTTGCATGTCACTGACTGTCATGTCACAAAGTGGAACCAAATTAAATCCTCTTGCAACGTTAATATTTAGTTTTTTCAGAACATCTTTTATGGATTTCAAAGTAAATGCATAATAAGTAATAAACCACACTTTGGTCATCAACGCTGTGAAACCAAGCAGATGTTACCAAATAAAGCTCTGAGCCTCCATCAGTCAGAGTGAGGAAGTGGTGAGTATCAGGAAGTAGAAGCTCCATCTGTGTTCAGTCAGTCAGTCTGACTGTGAGAGCAACAGACGCACAATGGCTCAACTCCCATGGATTCAAGGCTTTTTATTCATCATCCTGCAGCTCACAGGTAGGAAGACACTAAACATTTCTATAGAGCTACAGACCATAGATCTGCTTTACTCACTGGGTTCAGATTTAATATTTATGCTCCTGTTTTATCTTCCAACAGTCACTGCAGAGAGAACATCTGTTATAAAGAGAGCTGGAGATGAAGTCATGTTGTCATGTTCAGAACTGATCGATGGTCAGCAGAACTGTAGTGCTACAACATGGAGATTTTCTGATTTAAAAAGCGGAACAACAGAAGCGCTGGTTGACCTTGGTCAGATTAAGAGCTCTAAACCAAACAGACTGAATCTGACATCAAAATGTTCTCTGGTTATAAAGAAGGTCAGAGAGGAAGATGCTGGACGTTATGAATGTCAACAGTGGAATACAAGAGGCGAACACACTCTGGTTCATGAGTCTGTAATAGATCTGTCTGTTGTTAACTGTGAGTTTTAATATTAGTGATTATTTCCTGATTATTATTATTATTATTATTATTATTATTATTTTTTTTATTTTTATTATTATTATTAGTTTTTTCTGTTTTCAGCAGGAAAAGTTCAACCAACAACAAAACCTGGAAACACAAAATCAGAGACAACCAAACAAAAAACAGACGATGTTTCAAAAACCTCTGAAGGTAATGATTTTACTAATACTCAAAATGTAATATTAAATTTTTTTCATTTTGTGTTTGATTATAATTTTCTTCAGTTTGTTACTTTAATAACCAAACTTTTGTTTAGCGTCACTGATATTATATGAAGATTTGATCACATTTGGGTTTTTAATTCACTGATAAAAATATGTATTTTAATTTACACTGAAAATCCCCAGATTTTAATTTAATAAAAACTGGATGAAGGCATCAGATACGAACATAAAAACATTTCAATCTGGAAAGACTCAGACGAAGAAAAAGGAACAATTAAAAGGTTTAATGACAGCAATGAATAACAGTTCTTTGGCGCTCGGGCCCCGGCAGCTGATCTGAGCTGAGATTTGATGTGAACTCGATGAACATCCCGATAACCGATTAGGGATGCTCTCCCCTGGGGCCCGACACTGGTGGTGGAGGTCTGGAAAGGGTGCCATCCTGGAGAGCCGAAGGATGTGGGTGGAGAAGGGGAGGTGGTGGGTTGAACGCAGCTGGGAAGCGGCCGACGACTTGGGTGTGGATCCTTTTATGCTGAGCTTGATTGATGATTGGACACGCCAGGTGAGGTCCAGCGCTGAGGACTGAGATGAGCATGACGCCGATGGACGAACGGAGGGAATGGAGTCTTCCAGGTTGAATTTTCGCTATTAGCTTCATTTACTGTGTTTTTCTGTTTGTGTTTTTGACTTCAGTGACGACAGAAGGAAACTCTGGATCAACAACGAAACCTGGAAACAGAAATTCACTGTCAGTCAAACCTACAGTTCATGTTTCAGCATCAGTTCATGGTAATAATGTTTATTGTCTAAAAATATTATTTAAAGATTTACTTGGTTATTCAATTGTCTTCTAAAGCACAACAATTTAAATTGAGGTTTGAGGTTTGATGTAATCTTCTGTTCTAAAATACAAATGAAAACAAATTTAAGGGGCACATTTGTTTCACACCGGATGAGAGAGCAATAAAGAACATCATCAATGTAAAGACATGTGAGGTATGGAAGAACAAACTAAAGTTTTTTTAATATGTCAGTTTTGGTTTTCCATGAGTCAGCAGATTTATGATTTTTGTTAAATCTGTTGTTTACTTAATATTAGATTAAAGTTAAGATATTTAGAAACAAGATTAATGACTCATGTTATTTGGTTTGACTCTGAATAACCTGACATCTGTGTCGTAGAAGAATAAAAGCCCATCATAACCTGGTGTGATGACCCAGTGCATGCTGGGAGATGTATTCCACCAGTCTCTTTTGTTCAGAGTTTTGAAGTCCAGTTTAAACAGTTAGTTCTCTGTCCTTCTTGTGGTTATATTTCATGTTGTTAGAGAAAAAATCTTTCTGCTTGTCATTTACCACAGGACTTTAAAAAGTTAACCTTTTATGACTCAGTGACAGATTAGTCAACCAAAATAATCTGGATAAATCCTGAGTTTTTAAGCTGTTCTTGGTTGTCTGGAGAAAATTAGTCTTTTTATTTTTTTCAATTTAGGGTTTGTCTTAGTTATATGCATAAAACATTCACATAGACCAACCATCAGACTCTTCTGTCTAATCTAAAGATTAAAGAGCTGTAATCTGTTATAATCTTTACTTCAATGTTTTCAGGTTTGACAAAGTTATGGATAATCATTGCTGCAACTGTTGGTTCAGTTCTGCTTCTAACAATTGTTGCTGCAGGAATCAGATGGAGAAAAACTAAAGGTGAGAACATTTTAAAGATCCAATCTTATATTTAGAAACACGATTAATTAATCTATCTTTTGCAAACAAAATGCATTTTTTTACTTTTCAGAAAATAAGACATGGATGAAAAAAAGCACTGTAAGTTCAATAGCTTTAACTTTTGTCTTACTTTTATTGAACAGAGGGCTTTTAGTTTGAAAGAAAACTATAAAATGTCAGCAGTTTGTGCCTTTTTCTTTAATTTTACCTCTAATAATCATAAAGCTCCAAAGTCTTTCAAAGGACCACGGTTCAATATGTATTAACATAAACCAGACAACATCTCTCTCTTTATTTGGTTGAGGTTTTAATCATCTTTATCTCCTATGATGGTGGAAAACCTTAAACAACCTCCATTATATTTATTTAAATGTTACATTAATTAAAGGCTAAAGTTTAGCATCTTTAACTCTGTAGATGACAGGAATGGAGCTTTTAACCAAATTTGAACTGTAGTTGTGTCGTTTCTGTTGGTTTTTTGATTTCAGGAACAGGAGTTGGTCCCTGCAGGATCTCAGGCTGCAGGAGGATCCAGTCACAACTTGGTGAGTTTAAACTCTCAGCTCTGTTTTCTGTACAATCAGCATCTCTAATGTTAGCTAACGCTCAGTGTGCTGTCCTCACTGCACAGGAGGATCCTGCAGGTGGAGTCGCCTACGCCTCCATCAGCTACACCAAGAAGACCAGCAGCAACACCAGAGTAAGAACTCTGAGAGGTTTCAGCGACCAAAAAATCCAGATTAATTATGAAAACCTGTTTCTATATTAGCTTCACTTGGCAAGAAACATTTTCACAAGTTGACAGGTAGTTTCAGTAAATGTGTCTGATTTCACTTTATCATTATTTACTCATTTTATGACTCTTTTCTGTTAATGCTCAGGTCCGGGGTAAAAATTATGAAGATGAAGATAATGATGAAGGCACAGTGACCTACAGCAAAGTGAAACCTTCAAAACCGTCATCCTTTATTGATCCCAGTAAACTCTACGCTGCCATCAATAAACCAAAACATTGAGACATTTAATAACTTTACTGTTAATGACAGTTATAGTTTATTCAGAAAAGTCATAATTTAGATTTTACATTTTCCCATATTCAACTCAAATGAGTTGATAAAGCCTTTAACCTAAACTTACATTTTTATTTTGACAGTTGTGTTTTTTTCTACCCTCCAGAAGAGGGCGCTGTTAGACAAAGATTCCAGTTTTTTTGTTTTGTTTTTCTGCCTTTTATGAAAAAATAAGTAATATTTATTAATTGTAAATCTGCAGGGTTATTGATTATCTCCATGTTGTAACTCAGTCGTCCCTGAATGAACCTGAGTCTCGTCCTCATCTTAAATCCAGACTAAAACCATTAACTACAGCTGTTGCTATGAAGGCTCTTCCATATCTCGCTTCACATTTACTGTAATCTCATGCAAACATGAATTAGAGAGAATTACCTTTCTCACTTCAGTTGTAATTAGGGGTGCACCAATGGCAGTTTTCCAGCCAATCACCGATTACCGATCTATTAAATATCCTGACCTGCCAATTCTAATTTTGGCTGATGCCATTATTTTTTTTTTCTTTTTTGTCTAAAATGTTGCTAAAAATCAAGAAAGATGAGTTGCCAACAGTGAGATGACTATTGTTAAGTACAAACATATAGACATGATCTGGTGGGCCGGTCTGCTAGTCAGACCTCTCTCACAGCAGAGCAGAAGAAGATGGCAGTTTATTTAAATATCTTTGCTGAGGTAGATAAAATCGATAGATAAGATCAGCTTCACCTGGAAAAATTGGCTGAGCTCAGATTTCCCAAAATTAAATCGGTGCATCCCTAGTTGTAATGATGAACAACTTTTCAAAAACTTGACTAAACCAGGAATTCTGTTTCTGATCTGAGACTCTCGTCTCATTAATAATATTTATCTCTTATCATCAGGAGTGAAACCAACCTGATAAGGTAGAAATCTGACCAGCTGTTTGCTGATATTCTGCTATGAAAGGGTATGATTGGTTTATTATCCACTAATGTTGGACTTTTTATCACAATTTGTCCATATTAACTTTAACGTCATATTGCCCCACAGATATTTCTCTAATTCTACACTGAATTAAATTAGTGTATTTTAGACCATGGCTTCTTATAATTACTCAATATTTCCTGACTCAGATTGAGATGAAGAAACCAAACAGTATCCACTTATTTAAATATAGTGACCAATATGAACTCAAGGAATAAAACATATTAACTGAGTCAAAAAGGTCAAATAAAAGGTCAATAGTTTGATTTATTCAGGAATTTAATATTAACAGCTGAAAGAATATTTTTCTTTGACAATAGAAGAACATATATGTCAATAATGGGTTACATTTATGTAGCTTATCAAATTTCAAAACAGCTCAAAATTGTTTTTTTAATGTTTAATTATGCATTAAAAGTAAAATGTGGGTTCATGCTAAAGATATAGAGTTAATGTTCACATGTTAATCTATGTATCTACATCATGTATTGCTATAAACAGATTACATAAAACGCAATTGATGAGAAAATAATGAATTGAGACTCGGCACATTTTTAGGGCAAAAGACCTGAGAGCTGATTTGAACTTATATAAAAATTCTTGTTCTTTATTCAAGACATTTTCAGGAGATTTTCTATGAGATATATTTTCTTCCTGCTTTTCATGTTGAGCACAAGTTCAGAATCAGAAGAATTTATTGTTGTAACACAGACTCATTTTTTTTTTTTTTGTTTTTCATGCAACTTTTTAAAAAATATATATAATAATTAATTCTTTATTCTTATCCATCTTAAGGAATGTTATTTGTTCCATTCATCTTAAAATAGTTTGGCTCAGTTTTTGCTCCTTCATTCATTTGCAGATTTATTTACAGTATTTTGATACATATGAATCACTTTATCATAAATTACTGTTGCTTTTGCCTTATTAAAGTGTATTGCTTTTCATTTATCACTGACTAGATGATATGTTTATTTTATAACAAGTATTATTAATTGGAATGATCAACTGCTTGTTAATTTGGTCATCTATTAGCATTTTTTAAATATTATTTCCGTTACAATGTAAAACTGTTGCCTTGATTGTGGTCAACAGTTTTCAGTCTGAGAAGTTTTACTATGGAGACTGGAGCAGGACAGGTAGACTAACATGGCTGTAGTAAATAGCAGTGCAGAGGGCGCCCCCTGGTGGATGTTGGAGGGGATGCATTTTGTGTATACCGTTTGCTTTGTCACTGCTAGTGATTTTTTTTTAACCTTTGTAAGACAAGTACTTGCTTCTGTCAGACTGTTCCAGTTATTTACCATTTACTTTGTGTTGCACCTCACAGTATGAGGTGTAACATATCATAGCAAGTTTTCACTGTATGAACATTTTTCAATAAATAAAGATTGATAACTTTAACATTAACCACAGGCAGTTGGATTTGCTCTGTTTTATTGTTATGTTTTATTTTAAGTGTTGGGTAGGTTGTGTTTCTCCAGCTGTCATTGAGCAGCAGGTACATCCTGGACAGACCCCCACTAGTCCATCACAGAGCAACACAGAAACACACAGACCAGGCAGATTACAGTCGACTAACCCAACAGTCTGTTTCTGGACTGTGAAGAAGTCAGAGTACCTGGAGAGAATCCACACATAAACAGTGAGAACATGCAGAAAACTTACAAAGCTGGAATGAGGAAATTCTGGTTCTCGGATCATATAAAATGATGCATATTTTATACTTTACTACATTGAAAAAAATATTATTCAACATACATTAAACAGGCTAACATCCCAAACAAGTGTGTAGACTTACTTACTTTTCTACAAATTTTGTTTAAAATTTGATTTTAAATTCAGAACAAAGTTAAGACCAAGTTGTATATTTTTCTTTTGTTCATCTGTATTAACAGTCTTCACATATTTGCCATTTTATTTTCAATCATTCATCAATACTCTGAGTTACCAAACACAATCATCTTATAAACAAAAATCTTTACATAATTTGGTTGTGCCTGATATTTATTTTCATATCATCTCACATTAAGCATCAACTACAGCGCAGCAGCCGGTCGTGTTCAAACTGCTCACCTGTAAAAATGCACCTGCTGTTCGCTCTGAACCAGCCACCAGGCAGCAGCTCAAGGAGGAGAAAGGCTGTCAAATTCCCCCAGAACGAACTTAAAAATTGGGTGGTATGGTATCGCTGAGTTTAGCACTTAGTGACAACTTAGAAGCGGAAGTGAGAGCGTTGCGCAACATAATCAATCACCCGGTCGGAACACGGTGTGCTGAATAATAAATCAGTATTTTACAGAGCTTCGAGGCAGATAATTTGCTCCAAGGAATTTTAATAACTGAGGTACTCGAATCATTCAATGAATCGTTGCAGCCCCAGTGTTTTCACACCTGGTAAACCAGTAGACTCTGTTCAACTGGAGACCAAAGTTAAATTTTTTCAATTTTCAGCTGCTGCTGCACTGTGTCAAATCAACCAAACCCTTTGACAAACCTGTTTCTCTTTTCGCCTGTGGTAGCGCTGCACCAAGAACCATAGAAGAAAACAACATAAAAACCTCTGAAGAAAACACTGAGCACAACTTCCTTCATGAAATGTAAACAAAAATGAAGTGGCATCAAACTTTAGAGGTTGTAGGATTTATCTTTTGTCTTTGACAACAGACCACAAGCCATTTCTCCTGCTAGCGTTAGACATGTCTGTGTGTTTGGTTGGATTTACCCAGAATGCCCGGTGGTATAGTTGGCTTCCTGCAGAAGCCTGTTAGAAGGGAAACACCTAAAACATGCAGGCTGTGGTCCCTGAGGACCAGAATCAAGAAACAGATCCAAACAAATGAGCTGGAGTTGGATTAAAGTGGACTGAACAGAACTGCTGTGAATGGGCCCTAAATGTCTCCCATGATATCATCAATATGTCATCTGCTCATCATTAACAGCTGAAACCATCAAAGCTCCTTAGCAACATTCTCACAGAACATTTCCTCTTGTTTTCATAAATAAACTGTTCAGTGGTGCCATGAGTAAATAAAAGGTCTGAAATCACATAGACATCATGACCATGTCGCCTGTGAGAAGAAGGACTTCAACTTGAAACTAATTTTCACACATTCGTCATGTTTCTATCTTCAATGCCTCTCTGTCAGAAACCATAATGATCTCAGTCTGTTGCTGATCACTCTGAACATTTACTGGTCAAATATTTTCTCTGCCTAAATTGACAAGATGTTGAATATAAAAGTTATATCCTTCAATCTTTTGCCCTTTCTGTATAAGTCTATAAATAAGTCTATGATCTCTGAACAGACTGACTGCATATTGAAACTTGGTTAGTTAAACCACTAACCATCAGTCAGTTTGAAGACGTGACATCATGCCAGTCAGAGGAAGTAAAGGCTGCATCTCTACCAGAATCAGTCAGACAGTTAGAAGACTGAGAACAAGAGACACACGATGGATGAATTCAGATGGATTACTACGTTTCTCTCACTGATCCTAACAATTACAGGTAAGGATACAGTTATAGTCATTGATTGGATTGGACAGGACCATTATTGTTAAACTGATTTTCCATCCATCCATTATCTGATACGCTTATCCCGCTGGGGTTGTGAGGGGTACTGGTGTCTATCTCCTGTAGTCATCAGGCGAGAGGCGGCTAAACTCCCTGACATGTCGCCAGACCATTGCAGGGCATAAACTGATTTTGTAAAGAAGAAATTTACTGATTTATATTTAATTTAAAAAAAAAAAACTTGCCTGATTATTTTTTTTTGGATAATTCAGATCTTTTTCAAAATGACATTTTTTTATATGTTAATTATTGTGACACAAAGCTGCATTTTCCTGATTTTCTTTCTCTCATCTCCTCAGCAGCTGAACAAAGATCTCACTTTGTTGTCAGAGATGGAGATGAAGTCTCTCTGCCTGCTGAATGTTTTAGAAACCAGATGGAAACTTGTAATAAAACTACCTGGATATTCACTGGTCAAAGTAATAAAGCAGAACCACTGTATGAACATGGGAATATTCATAAAGATTCCAGAACTAAATCAGACAGACTGAGTGTTACATCAGACTGTTCACTGGTTATAAAGAAGATCTCAGTGGAGGATGTTGGTCTTTATGTCTGCAGACAGTTTAAATCATCAGGACAAAAAGTAGCAGAATCTGAGGCTGATCTGTCTGTTATTAACAGTGAGTATTTATATCATTATGTTTTCACTTAAAAATATTTTTACTGCAATAGACAATGATACAGTATCACTACAACTGAAGTGATGAAGTCAGCATTAATGTTGTTACTGTATCAATATCTTCCTCTTCCTCAGTGACTGAACAGAAGATCAGTGATGAAACCATCCTGATCTGCTCTGTATCATCATTTGGTGGATGTTCTCACTCAGTGAAGTGGCTGTATGATAACAAAGATGATGAAAATATCAAAACCATAACTCCTCCTCAGTCTGCCTGTTCAGCCACTGTGAGCTTCACAACTTCTCCTCATGTTTCCACATCAAACCGTTCTGAGTTATTCAGATGTCAAGTTAAATATGGAGGAGACATGAAGGAGTTTAGCTTCAGGATTTCACCTCTGAGAGAAAAAACAGGTGAGAAAATGATGAAATGTTTATAATAACTACTTCATGTCTGTTGACAAGCTGCTTTAATAATATTATATTTTGACGATGACGGTGAATGTAGAAATTACTCATGGAAACATAAAGTTCTTAGAGGCTGAAATTGTGACTTGGAAAGTTTTTTTGTTGTGTGATTTTATTTATTTATTTTTTACTCTTTTTCCAGGTATGACGAGATCAACAGAACCTATAAACTCAATAAAACCCACAACTGGAAGTGACTCATCAAAATCTAAAGATGGAGATTTTGATGAGAGTACATTCTGAAATGTACTCTGTTGTTTGTGATTTCATCTGTTTTTATTTGTTATATCTTTGGATTTTCTGTTTAGCTTATTGAATATTAATCAAACTAAATGAAAATGAATAGTTTGTTTGTTTATATTTTAAAAAATCAGTAGTGAATTATGACAGATTTAGTTTTAATCTGACAAAATGGCGGACGACGAGAAAGTCTAGCTCAGTCCATCAGTGGGACGCTCCGCTCTGATCCACTGCTGGCTCTGTGCCTTTCAGAGGCACGAAACTCTGAAAATGTCAACATTTTTCTACATCTTGTAGAAATTACGCTTTGCGTGGTTTGGTTGATTCGCTTCAAACCGGTAGATAGAAACATTCATAACTTACTTTTTCTTTTTTGCAACATTTTAAAAGTTTGCTCAAAATTGGCATGACGATTGAAAACGTAGATATCAGGGAGGGGTGCATACAGCAGTGTTGGTAAGTGTGTTACCTGTCATGATGGTGATCCAGAGGTTCCTTGCAGGTTAGATTTTTCAGAGGGACGTCCAGGTTCTCTGGACTGAGAGAAAACAAACTTTTAAGGGAAGATGAGGAGAAATGAGTCAAGACAAGAACAAAGAGAGCTTTAGAGAGGATTTAGCACATGGCTAACACTCAGGCATCAATAACCAGCAGCTTAATGAGTTCAGACATGACTTCAGAAATCAAACCTCTTCATCCAGCTCTCTGCCCTCTGGTGAAGATCTAAGGTAGAAGCTGAGGGAAGAGTAGCCAGCCCACATTCATGTTTACTTTCCTCATAACTTTATGTTTGGAAATATAATTATTTATCTAATTTCCTTCTGTTATCAGGTGGATTGAAACTGAGGTTCCTCACTGTGTTTTTGTGTTTAGCTGCTCTACTAGCAGCTGTTGTGGTCGTCAACGTCTGGACAAGGATCAAAGGTCTGAATTTTAAGCATTCAGACTTAAAATTTATGATTTTAAAAACTTGCATGTTCTTAATGGGGAAAATATCTCTTGTCTTTTCAGGAAGAAAAACACAAATGGAAGAAAACAGTGTAAGTTTGTTTTTCTCTAATGAGTCAAAACATTGTTTTTATTTACTGAGACAAGATCAGGTGAAGCTGGTAAAAGGTTCAGGAGAGAAACTCACATCCTTCCCCAAGCAGAACTCCAGCTGCTTTTCAAGGTCTGTTAGGTTTTACTATGAGATCGTCCCTCTGGTCTGACTGGGGTCTTCTTAAAGTGAGACATGGATGGAAAACCTCCAAAGGAAAACATCTGGATGACATCCTGACCAGATGCTTGAACCATCTCTGACTCCTAGGCTCTGCTAGGAGCTCCATCGGGATGATGAAGCAGAGACTGTCCATCGTTTAAGAGGAACCTCATTTCAGCTGCTTCCTAAATAATAGAACAATCAGGCTCATAAGGCTGTTAAGGTCATCTGGGTCACTGACATTAAGAAATTAAAAGCCTTTTGGGTCAGAGGTGAAATGTTTTTAAGACGCAAGAGAAATCCAGTCCAGCATTTTCAAGTCAGACATTTTTATGGTTTCTGAATATTATTCTGATCTTTCAGGACGTCAGAATAGAGTCTAAAGAGTCAAATGGAAAATTTCTGGAGTTAGACTCATAAATTATTTTTGCTTTTTTGCAGGTATGCAGTGATGAAGAGGATGATTCAGTGAACTATGAAAATGTCATGGCTGCTGATGAACTTTGATTCTTCTGCTTCTGATAGATTTGAAGAATAACAAAAACCAAAATATCAGCTTCATGAAAAGCTTTAAATCATTTCAGTAAAATCAGGAACAATCATAACTTTGAAACTAAAATGTAACAAATCTGGTTTGTGCTTCAGAAAACTCTTGTCATTCCATCAAGTCACATTTGCAACAGAGGAGATGATGTGGAAAGACGACAGTCGACTTTTATTCATGGAAAAATAAGAGCTTTATAATTACATTTTCACAGAAAGTTTCCTCTTAGTTCTCAGAAATAAACTGTTCAGAGGAACCATGAAAAGATAAAGGATCTGAGATCAGCTACACACCTGTAAGGTGTAAATGTCCACCAGAGAGGGAAGAGGACAGCCAATGATCCTCTGAGCTGCCTTCATGACCCTCTGGAGCCTCATCTTGTCTGTAACAGTACAGCTGCTGTTCGTACTGTGATGCAGTCGGTCAGCAGGCTCTGTGTGGCTGACCAGTAGAAGGTCAGCAGCAGCTTGGAGTTGAACTTGTGCTTCCTGAGGACTCCAGAAAGTGTTGGCGCTGCTGAGCCTTCTGGATGACTGCAGTGATGCTGTCAGTCCAGGAGAGGCCAGCAGAGATGAAACCTGAAGGTATGAACCTTCTCAGCACTTTTATCATTAATGTAGAGAGGAGCTGGGTCAGTGCTGAGCTTCCTGAAGTTCAGGATGACCTTTTTTTTTTTTTTTTGGTGGTCAGAGTGACGTTGTTCTCTGAACACCAGGCTGCCAGCTTCAGGACTTCCTCTCTGTGAGCTGCCTCATCACCCTGTGAGATGAGTCTGACCACTGTAGTGTCATCAGCAAACGTGACAATGCGTTTGTTGTTGTGGACTGGACTGTAGTTTGGGTGTAGAGGAAATACAAGAGGGGCTCAGCACACAGCGCTGAGGGAAGTCGATGCTCAGTGTGCAGGTAGAGAAGAGATGAGGACGAAGTCTCACAGTCTGGGGTCGGTTGGTGAGGAAGTCCTTTAACTGAGGAGGAGGAGGAGGAGGAGTGATCAGTTTAGAGATGAGTCTGATTATTGTGTTGAAGGCTGAACTGTTGCCAACAAAAAGCATCGGTACATTTCTCTGCTGCTGCTCCAGGTGGTTCAGTTTTGAGTGGAGAGCTACAGCAATGGAGTCCTCTGTGGATTTGTTTGCATGATATGCAAACTGGTGAGGGTCGTAGTCTGAGGCCACAGTAAGCACTACGGGGGCTGTGTGTGTTGGTTGCCCAGATTTATGGAACGAGTTTTTCCAGTTGCTGCTCTTCATTTCCAGCTGGGCGGTCCAGGTGGTTCTGTTGAGTTCGTTACATTTACCAGGTATTTACAGATTCGCTCCACGGCCGCGTGCTGAGATCACCTGACTGGAGCAGCAGAAGCTGGGTGGGGAAGACATTTGATGTGGCACAGTTTGACGCATTGCAAAACAAGAGGGCGCTGCTTTTGGGTCTGCACTATTACCACACAACATGACAGTAGTAAACAGTTATTAATGTCAGGCTCAGGGAGAGTTTTGAGTTACTTACCTTCATCATATTTATTTAAAATAAGTAAGAAGAAAAAGAAAAATGCTTTTTGACTTAATTATATACTTTCCAGAACAGTTAATGTGTTTTTTTTTTCCATAGTTTCTTTTGACATAGCAACAATTAGTTTAAGTTGTAGCATTTCAATTTCACTTTATCTTAAATTTCCTCCATTTGTAAAATCTAACTTATAACAAGAGCAAAGTTGCTCATTATGTATGTATCCTTCATTTAACCACAAAACTATGGAGAGCCTCCATACAAAACCTCTTGGCAGTAAAACCTCTTTTCTTTTTTTTTTATTCTTACGCTGAAGATTTACTGGTTGTCTCCAGTAGAGGGTGCTATAAGTTCTATTTGCTTTGCAGACGTTTTTAGATGGAGGTTTTGGAGCATGATTATTGGTTATATTTGAGCATAACCTATTACTAATAATGTGTTTTTCAAAGCGTAAAACATGATTGTGGTTAAAAATGAATTATAGCAACATGTGATTGGACTGATGCTCCTGTTCTTGTTGTTGCAGACAACATCTATGATTCAGATGATTAAATGATTTCCTCTGCAGGAAGTTAAATTCTTCAGAGAATCTGTGATAATTTGATTCAGGTGTGATGAAGCTGAAATGGAAAAAAAAAAAACTCCTGATTTTACCAATTTGGAGACTTTTTGTGTAACTTTACAATTTATTAAGCTCTAGTTTTAAGTCCATATTCTTTATTTCAGTTATTAAGAGGCTAAATGCTTCACATGCTCTCATCAGTGTTTTAGCCATCTTTTATCTGCTCATCACTAACACTTTAATCCTTCAGAGCTCTTTAGCCACATTCTCACAGAAAACTTCCTCTTTAGCTATTAGAAATAAACCCTTCAGTAGAGCCATGAAGAATTGAAAGGTCTGAGATCAGCTAACTGTATTAACTGTGTCAAATATAGAACAACTGGAAATTCCCATATTTATATTTAAAGTCTTCACACCTTCATCATCTTCCTCTCTTCAACACCTCTCTGTCAGAAACCATGATGATCTCATCCTGCTGCTTTTCTCTGAACATTTACTGATCAAATATTTTCCTGTTTAAAAAGGCGAGATGTTGATTTTAAAAGCTGTTTCTTTTAAAACATAACATGACAGGATTCAGCTGCTACTGAATCCTGACAAGATGGATTACCTCTACACCATGTCCAAACTAGATTAGATACTTTGGACATAGAAAAATACCGTCCGTCAGTTTGAGGAAGTGACATCATGCGGTTCAGAGGAAGTAGATGCTGCATCTCTACCAGTCAGTCACACAACTAGAAGACTGAGAACAAGAGACACACGATGGCCGAACTCAGATGGATTATAATGTTTTTCTTCTTTATGCTAAACTTTACAGGTAAGAATATTGTTGCAGTAAATGAACTGTTTGTGTAGGTCAACTGATTTTATAAAAATCAATGTGTGCAAAGTTGTGACTATATCTTTTTAAGGTGAATATTAATCACTTTATGTCCATTATTGTAACATTAACTGAAGCTGTACCTGATTTACTTTCATCTCCTCAGCAGCAGCAGATATAATCTGGTCTGACTTTGTTGTCAGAGATGGAGATGAAGTCTCTCTGCCTGCTGAATGTTTTAGAAACCAGATGGAAACTTGTGATAAAACTGACTGGATATTCAGTGCTCAAAGTAATAAAAGAGCAGAACCACTGTTTGAACGTGGGAAGATCCATAAAGATGCCAGACCTAAATCAGACAGACTGAGTGTTACATCAGACTGTTCACTGGTTATAAAGAAGATCTCAGTGGAGGATGTTGGTCTTTATGTCTGCAGACAGTTTAACTCATCAGGACATCAAGTAGCAGAATCTGCGGTTGATCTGTCTGTTGTTAACAGTGAGTATTTATATCATTATGTTTTCATTTTATGATACTTTTTACAACAGATACTGATACAATACAATGACTACAACTGATGTGATGAAGTCAGCATTAATGTTGTTACTGTATCAATATCTTCCTCTTCCTCAGTGATTGAACAGAAGATCAGTGATGAAACCATCCTGATCTGCTCTGTATCATCATTTGGTGGATGTTCTCACTCAGTGAAGTGGCTGTATGATAACAAAGATGATGTAAATATCAAAACCATAACTCCTCCTCAGTCTGCCTGTTCAGCCACTGTGAGCTTCACAACTTCTCCTCATGTTTCCACATCAAAACGTTCTGAGTTATTCAGATGTCAAGTTAAAACTCGAGGAGACATGAAGGAGTTTAGCTTCAGGATTTCACCTCAGAGAGAAAAAACAGGTGAGAAAATGATGAACTACTTTCTGTCTGTTGATAAAAAAGATGAATATGTAACTGTACTTTAATGACAGTTTGCTAATGTAGAAAATGCTCAGAGAAACAAGGTTTCAACAAGAATAATCTGTGACTCTAGTTGGTAAATCAGTTTAACTTGGAAATGTTTTGGTTGTGAAATATTTTTTTTTATTTTTTTAGGTACAATGCAAGCAACTAAAGTGATGACAACATTCTCAACAACTTGGAAAACAACTATAACAACAACTAAGGCACTTCCAGCAGCAACTACAACAACAACAACAAACATGGCAGCAGCACAGTCTACAATCACAATCTCAATCAAACGCAAAACAGGAAGTGATTCATCAAACTCTAATGGTAAAGAAGATCTTAATGTGTTATTTAAATGTTTCTGAAATTTAATATTTTCCTTGTAATTTTTTTCTCCAAAACATTTTTTAAACTGTCTGTAGATTTATATTAGTTAAATCTACAGAAAAGTTATTCAGACACAAAACTGGTTTCTGTAATTTTACTGCATTAAAACCTGAACATTCTGACCTAGAAAATGTTTTAATGATTAATAAAATAGAGAATGTTCTGAGATTTTAGTGTCACTGATTTTGATTTTCATAATGAAGTACTTATTTATCTAATTTCCTTCTGTTATCAGGTGGATTGAAACTGAGGTTCCTCGTTGTGTTTTTGGGTTTAGCTGCTCTCCTAGCAGCTGTTGTGGCCGTCAACATCTGGACAAAGATCAAAGGTGAAAACATTCAACCTTAAGATTTTACAAACTTGCAGTTTTTTAGTGAAAAATAGTCAATCTTTTCTTTTCAGGAAGTAAAACACAGATGGGAGGTAATATGGTAAGTTTTTGAAATAAATAATAAAACATAAACACCGCTGCCTGTCAGTGCTGTATTGTTAAAAGTTTCACTAAAATCACTGACATCTTCCAACACTGTTGTTTAGAAAAGCATTTTAAATATTGATTTAAGCGCTATCTGCCAAATAATTTACATATTCTGATGTGATTCATAATTTCTCCATTTGTTTTGTTGTCCATCTGTCTCAACAGTAGCCTACCTAACAACCTACCATATCTGAGATGGTCTTGTTCCTCTGTCCATGGCAGGTTCAGTCAATCAGCTGTGGGACATCTGCTGCCTAGTCAAACTATCATGGCCTCTTGATTTAAAAGGAGAAACCAGTACAGAGCCAAGTCACACTTCTTGGATAAACACTCATTACTGCAAGCTGCTGTGTTAGAAATGAAATCTTTGTGTATCTATCCTATAACTAAAAGGCAAAGAGGAAGAACTGGTGTGTTCCTTCCGTGAGACCAGCTCGTCTACGTCTCGAAGGACCAGAAAGATCGTGAGGCGAGGAGAAAGGAGCTGCAAGACAAGAAGCTGAGGACCGCTACGCGCATGAGGAAGTCACCCTGAGGCCCGAGACCTGCCGCTCTAAGTCAGTACTCTTCCTGTACTGGGAGCCTCCTGCTGCTGCTTTTCCACCATCAGGCCAGTTCTGGGGTTCAAGATGCCAACCTCCGTCCATCTCTCTCAAAGTTTCCCTTTGTTAGTTCACAGTGTCAGCATTAAAGATAGATTAGATTATTGATTTTACTTATTTGATTATTTCTGCTACTGATTTAAGCTGTACCGACCCTTGCAAAATTGCCTTGCTAATAAAATATTAAAGTCTAAAGTGATGCTGTGGACAGTTAAATTAATTAAGTCAGCTAAAAAACTAAATCTTCTGGTTAATGTAAAGTCAATATTCATGATCCTAGTAAATTAGGGGGGCTTCAGACGTTTCTTTGGTTATGATAAATAATGACCCTGGTACTCAGTCCGAGTCTCTAAAATAATCTAAGCTGTAACAAGTGCACGTTATTAATAGAGAAAGAGCTGCCTTGAACAGGTGTGGTTTATGCTGTCGGGCATCGGCGGTCTACTCCTATGTCTGATTCATGAACTGAAGCGGGTCATAACGTCTGGATCTGAAGGTAGTTAGAGTCTAGACGCATCTTTCTCGCGCCCAGCTTAAACAAAATGTCCTCTACATTTGTATCTGTGGTAATACTCAGGAATTAGAGGCTTTTCGGACCCGTTAGTCGGAGAGCTGGTCAGTAGTCAGTCCGCTGGAGTTTGGGAGGTGTTAGGGGCGTGGCTGAATACTGCGTAATAACAGCATCTATTAATAAATGAATTGATGTTGTGTAGAGTTCTGTAAAAACTATTGTAAATTGCATCTTTTTGTAAATTTTACACATCTGGCAACGAAGTATGTGGAGGAGAGGAGATGCTAAAATTAAAGCTGCCATTGTGGACCAAAGACATAAGGTTTGTGGCCGTTTCTTGCAAGCATCTATGCAATAATTAATAATTATATTAAACACTGTACATGGTTAAATATTTATATATGTAACAGAGATAAAAGCTTGTGTGTGTCTGTGAGTTTTGATCAAAATGATTGTAGGGTTGGATGTGTTTGTGAGATTTTTGATCAGTGCGTTTGTTTGGAGCCACCTAGTGGTGTGATTAGTGACTGCATGCAACGGGTCCGTCAGGCACTCTCGCGGCTTCCCCCACCAGAATTCTGAGGAGCGCTG
>NW_015112900.1:298733-299165 GCF_001443285.1 Poecilia latipinna
GGGTTGTATGTGTTTGTGAGATTTTTGATCAGTGCGTTTGTTTGGAGCCACCTAGTGGTGTGATTGGTGACTGCATGCAGCGGGTCCGTCAGGCTTCCCCCTCCAGATTGCTGGTGCTGGTGGAGGTGGGTGCGAGAGAGGCAGCTCTTCACTTCTTTTTTTACTTAGGGTCATATTTTTCTAGTTCAACAATTAACGAAGTACTGTAAGAATATTTAACATCTACAAATATAATTTGTAAAGTTTTTCTCGTGGTTGGGCTGGAAAATGTGACCCTATGAGTGGGAGCTGCGCCGGTTGGTGTTCGTGGCTGATCACTCGGTCACGACGATAACCGTGTCTTTTATTTTTCAGCCTGTCGGACCACTTGGCTGCAGTCAAAGCCACATTGTGAAGAGTTTTTTATTCTGTATTGTACTAGGTGACCGACAA
>NW_015112900.1:301862-315091 GCF_001443285.1 Poecilia latipinna
AGAAAATGTATTTACAAAAGGCATATAAATTTTATTTGAACATTATGTACTCAGGGTTTACAACTTAAGAAGTGGGTGGAGGCAGGAGGGCCAGAGTCCAGAAAACAAAACTAAATCCACACAGGAACTTAAACACAGGAAAACAGTCCGGGGCCGTCCACGGCACAGGAGGCGGAGCTTGGGCCGCTGAGGGCGGCGACGCTGGTGCAGGAAGCACAGACAAGGAGGCAGGTCTGGTGGGCCGGCGGGAAGGCCGGCTGGAGTCTCTGGCGGAGCACTAGGAGGCTCTGGCAGAGCGTCCGCAAACTCA
This sequence comes from Poecilia latipinna, assembly GCF_001443285.1. Classification (NCBI taxonomy): domain Eukaryota; kingdom Metazoa; phylum Chordata; class Actinopteri; order Cyprinodontiformes; family Poeciliidae; genus Poecilia; species Poecilia latipinna. Next base: position 302,173 of record NW_015112900.1, read on the forward strand.
GGGGGCGGACCACAGGAAACTCGGGAGGAGTGTCAGCAAACTCGGGGGGCGGAGCCACAGGAAATTCGGGAAGTTCGAAAACTCTGGAGCGGACGGCTGCTCACATGCAGCAGACGCAGGAAGCTCTGGAGGCGCCCAGGGGCCAGGACCTCCGGCGGCTCAGGTCGACGGTGACGTCGGTGCCCAGGGGCCGGAACCTCCGGGGGTCAGGGCAACAATAGCGGCGGGGTCCGACCCCTGGTGGGCACAGCGCCAACCGTGTACCCCACCAAGGGTTAGCCCTGGCGTCCATGATACTGGCACAGCTCCTCACCGTAGTGTGGTCGGATCCTTCTGTCATAATGTGGTGTGTTGAGGTGAGGATGTGGACGCAGGCGGACCCAGGTTGAAGGTGAAGATGAAGAGTTTAATGGTGATAATCCAGGTAAACAACAGGGAACAGCACAAAGAAACAGGCGACATACGACAAGGATCCGACAAGAGACAAGGACAGCAGGTGGGTTTAAATACACACGGGGTAATCAAGGGGATGAGACACACCTGGGAAACAATCAATGCGGAGGACTGGACAGTGACTTACAGGAAACGGGACTGAACACAGAAAATCTCAAAAATAAACACACAGAAACACGGATCATGACAGCTAATAAGGCAGTTAAGGTCATCTGGGTGACTGATATTAAAACATTACAAGCCTTTTGGATCAGAGGTGAAATGTGTTCAAGACAAGAGAAGTTCAGTTCCTTTATATTAATGTCAATTTGGTTGAAAAGCATTTTTAAGTCAGTTATGGTTTCTGATTATTATTCTGATCTTTCAGGACATCAGAATAGAGTCTAAACAGTCAAATGGAAAATTTCTGGAGTTAGACTCATAAATTATTTTTGCTTTTTTTACAGGTATGCAGTGATGAAGAGGATGATTCAGTGAACTATGAAAATGTCATGGCTGCTGATGAACTTTGATTCTTCTGCTTCTGATAGATTTGAAGAATAACAAAAACCAAAATATCAGCTTCATGAAAGCTTTAAATCATTTCAGTAAAATCAGGAAGACCAGAAAGTAAAGCTTTACTGGAAGAGCCGAGATCTTCTGAACATTTTTCTTTTTATTTCACTTTGGCAGGGAAACAGACAGAAGCTTTTTTCTGATTATGTCCTACACATATTTGTATGTTTTGTTTAAAACCTTTTTGAAATAAACCCAAATTTTAAAACTACAATGAAACAAAACTGGTCCATGTCATTCAGTAAAGTCAAATTCCCAGCAGAGGAGATGATGTGAATGACGACAGTCGACTTTTAACCGAACAGAATTTGTGAAAATAAAATCTCAACGTGGGATTTGTATTCAAAATAAAGATAAAATATTCAAATGGATAAAAATTTCCAATGTGAGATTATATTACTGGAACAATAATATATATAAAAGGTATTTGTATTTATCCTTAGCAGGACTGACTGCAGTAATCACAGTATTTCACATGAACATGTTAAATGTGTGACTTCATTCTTCCTTCTCTGATCTGCTGCAGACCCCCAGCTGGTCTCTCTGCCTGCAGCAGGTTCAGTCACAGTTATGTCTGTCAGATATGAAGACTGGGCCATAAACCTCCTTACGGTTTGAGTGGCTGGTTATTGGTTAGATAGTATCTAAACTACGGATTCACTAGTTTTACCCATTTTTACAACTTTATAGTTACAGTCAGCTCTTTCTTATTTAAGATGCAACATATTAATATGAAACTATATATAATGACTCTGATGCTCTCATCTGTCATCTGCTCATCTTTACCAGTCAAAACCTTCTGATATCTTTATCCACATTTTCACAGAAAGTTTCCTCTTAGCTCTCAGAAATAAACCGTTCAGTGGAACCGTGGACAGATAAAGGGTCTGAGATCAGCTACACACCTGAAAGTAACCGAGGAGGTGAGAGGTGAGGCATTCACACATATCCAACTGTAACTTTCACACATTCATCATCTTTCTGTATTTAGCGCCTCACTGTCAGAAACTATTAATCTCATTCTGCTGCTGTTTTCTCTCAACATTTACTGGTCAATTATTTTCCTGTTTTAAACAGATAAGATGTTAATTATAAATATTATATTTTAGTAACCCTTTGACCTTTTGACCTGTTCAGGTTTAATGTCCTTTATCCTGTGGTCTCAGACTGACAACAGGATGTCTAAACTAGCTAAGCTAAAAAAAATAGTTGAACCGTCCGTCAGTTTGAGGAAGTGACATCATGCGGTTCAGAGGAAGTAGATGCTGCATCTCTACCAGTCAGTCACACAAGAACAAGAGAACAAGAGACACACGATGGCCGAACTCAGATGGATTATAATGTTTTTCTTTTTAATGCTAATCTTTACAGGTAAGAATACAGTTACAGTATATTTATTGATTGTCTCGGATCACCTTTTTATGAAAATGCACAAGAAAATATGAGTTTTGACTAAATCTTCCCAAGATTAACATTAATTGCTTTAATTATTGTGACATCAGCTACAAAAGCTGGAAATTCCTGATTTTCTTTCTCTCATCTCCTCAGCAGCTGAACAAATATCTTACTTTGTTGTCAGAGATGGAGATGAAGTCTCTCTGCCTGCTGAATGTTTTAGAAACCAGATGGAAACTTGTAATAAAACTACCTGGATATTCACTGGTCAAAGTAATAAAGCAGAACCACTGTATGAACATGGGAATATTCATAAAGATTCCAGAACTAAATCAGACAGACTGAGTGTTACATCAGACTGTTCACTGGTTATAAAGAAGATCTCAGTGGAGGATGTTGGTCTTTATGTCTGCAGACAGTTTAAATCATCAGGACAAAAAGTAGCAGAATCTGAGGCTGATCTGTCTGTTATTAACAGTGAGTATTTATATCATTATGTTTTCACTTAAAAATATTTTTACTGCAATAGACAATGATACAGTATCACTACAACTGAAGTGATGAAGTCAGCATTAATGTTGTTACTGTATCAATATCTTCCTCTTCCTCAGTGACTGAACAGAAGATCAGTGATGAAACCATCCTGATCTGCTCTGTATCATCATTTGCTGGATGTCCTCAGTCAGTGAAGTGGCTGTATGATAACAAAGATGATGAAAATATCAAAACCATAACTCCTCCTCAGTCTGCCTGTTCAGCCACTGTGAGCTTCACAACTTCTCCTCATGTTTCCACATCAAAACGTTCTGAGTTATTCAGATGTCAAGTTAAAACTCGAGGAGACATGAAGGAGTTTAGCTTCAGGATTTCACCTCTGAGAGAAAAACCAGGTGAGAAAATGATTAACATTTTAACCTTCAACAGGTTAAAAGGTTGGGGGGAAAATAACTGGGAAAAGTTTTGGTTGTGGGATTTTTAAAAATTATTATTTTAGATACATTTCAAACAACTGAAATGATGACAACTTTGTCAACTTCAGAAACAACTTCAACACTTTAACTAGGCTACTAGTTAAAGTCATATTATTTTCCTCTTTACTAGCAAGTAAAGAGGAAAATAATCTGAAAACTGATAAATTTATGAAAACCAATATCTAAAAAAGTGAAAATGGACAAAAATAAATTAAATGAAACATGAATAACCAATAAAATGCAGCAATATCAAAGGGTAAGGATGAATATGTCAGAAGAATGATATCTTATGAGGAATTAAAATGTGGACATATTTTGTCTAAAGCTAACAATGAAGAACAGTTACTAGTTGTTGAAATGCAAAGGAGAAAAATGATTGGTGCTTCATCACATTAATGACTATAAAGGTAGAGATGAAAAACAAATATGGATTCCAAAACTCCAGGACAGATGAAAGGAGGATGGGATGTCACATCCAGACTTAGTGGAGCTCATGGCAGCTAACATGTTAGCATTGTCAGTCAGGATGAACAGCTAGTCACCAGCATCTGTCTCTGCTCAGATTCATCCATCCTTCTGTTCTGATAAACATCATAACCATTGGACTCTTCTGTTATTAAGATTACAGCTGAAATATGAATGTTATTATTACATTAACTTTCATTGTTTTCTGGTTCTGCAGACTTCAGGACAATCATCACTGCAGCTGTTGGTTCAGTTCTGCTGGTTGTGACTGTTGCTGCAACAATCGCATGGAGAAAAACTAAAGGTGAGATTTTATTAATGATGAAACTTTACATCTATAAATCAAACATTAAATCTTATTTTCTCAACAAATTAAATTTTTGTTTTTAATTTTTCAGGAAACAAAACATGGATGAATAAAAACACAGTGAGTTTCGAACAAAATCACAAATAAACTTTTTTTTAAGAAATAATCTTAAATTTGGAGATTGGCCTGACAGAAATGTTTATATGTCTTTTATATAACTGCAAACTTAACTGTCAGTTAAAAGCTTTAACTGTTTCAGATGTAAATCAGAGAATATGATACTGGATTGGATGATAGGATCACAGCAAGAAACTGAGCAACTTAGTTATTTTAATGCCTAAATGTTTTATTTGATTAAAATAGTTACATTTTATTAAAATAGCTTCATTTTGAAAACTTCCTCTGATTGCCCTCTGTGTATTTAAATCCACCTGTGTCTCTTGTTCCTTGTCGGATCCTCATCTGTTCTGTTGTGTTTCATGTCGTTGCCTTTATGTGTCCGAGTCGCCTGTGCTGCCTGAGCTTTTTCCTTCTGCTCACCTTTGCTGCCTGCATTGTATTTGTGTGTTCATCATTTTTCAACAACCTGAGTTCACTACATCTACTCATCACAAATCATGACGAAAAGCTAAAGTGTAGCAGATTTAACCCTGCAGATTGCAGATGTGAAGGTTTTAACTAAATCAAATATCGTTTCTGGTTGATTTGATTTCAGGAACAGGAGTTGGTCCCTGCAGGATCTCAGGCTGCAGGAGGATCCAGTCACAACTTGGTGAGTTTAAACCCTCAGCTCTGTTTTCTGTACAATCAGCATCTCTAATGTTAGCTAACGCTCAGTGTGCTGTCCTCACTGCACAGGAGGATCCTGCAGGTGGAGTCGCCTACGCCTCCATCAGCTACACCAAGACGACCAGCAGCAACACCAGAGTAAGAACTCTGAGAGGTTTCAGCGACCAAAAAATCCAGATGAAAGATAAAATATATTTTTTTACATTTGTTTTGTTTGATAAGATGTTCACAACTCTGAAAAAAGACTGAAATGATTTCACTTATGTTTTTACTTAACTGCTATCACTCTACATGAGTATTAAGACATTTTCTGTTTATTTATAGCAGCATCTCATTTCATTTGATCATCATTTATGAATTTTATGCTTTTCTGTTAATCCTCAGGTCATTGATGGTGAAGATGATGATGGCCCAGTGACCTACAGCACAGTGAAACCTTCATCCTCAGATGATCCCAGTAAACTCTACGCTGCCGTCAACAAACCAAAACATTGAGACATTTTGTGACTTTACTGTTGATGAAGGTTATGGTTGATTCAAACAAGTAAGAATTCAGATTATACATAATCCCAAATTGAATTCAAATGATTCTGGTCATATTTTTTAACCCAAATTAAAATTTTTACTTTGATAATTGTTGTTTCTTCTTTGAGTCCAGCAGAGGGCGCTGTAGGACAAAGATCACAGAATATATTTTGACCTTTTATTAAAGAATTAAAAAATGAGAAATGTTTAGGAATTGAAAGTCTGTTGGATTATTGAATATGACCTCACATTGTGTACAAGTTGAAAAGTTTTTGTTTTTCATTCAACTTTCTTTCAAATCTATTTAGTAATTTATTGTCTCCTTTTAAAATAGTTCAACTAAGTTTTTGCTTCTCACTCATTTACAGATTTATTTAATTATTTGATTCTCTTTATTGCTGTAATTTGTTGTTACTTTTGCTTCCCTAATTCATTTTCTAGAGATTTTCTTTTCTGCTTTTAATCATTGATTATTGACTTGATGATGTTACTCTCTGGATTGTTTTGTGTGGATACACATTGGCAATCTATTTCTTTAATTATCTGCTTGCTGATCATATTACATTTTAAATTTTCATATTTTTGTAAATAATATTGAAATTAATAGAGAAGTGCCTTCGTTTCATCTTTCTGTAAAAAGATGAAACATTTTGATGTGTATTTTAAAACAGTTTCCATGACTCTTTAAACTCCTTATGACATTTCTGACCCATAATCTCCATTATGGTGACAGTCCTGCATCATTCCAGTAAATACCTCTTTGGGATTATTTTCTTCGAAGATCTTAACTTGTCATAGTAACACTGGGGCAATCTGTTATTGGGGAACCTTAAAGTAATCAACAGTGTTCCAGACTGAGCCAATTTACTGTCGGGACAGTAGGCAGGAGTAGCAGACAGATGGCTCCCTCTGGTGGATGTCGGTGGGGTTGCATGTTGTGGACCTTTATTTTGCTTCCTGCCATTAACTTTGTCTCTTGTACTTGAACCAACTTTTGTTTTAACTTTTGTAAGACAAGTAGCTTGTGACTGTATTAAAACAGTTCTATAAAAATTGACTGATTAATTGATAACTATAATATAGAGTAGGTGAGACATCCTTTTAATATTGTTCTTTTTTTGCTTTATCAACTCTTGATTCCTGATAAAAAATGAAGATGAGACAGTGACCTTCAGCTCTATGAAAGCTTCTTCCTCTTCTGCTACCTCCATCGATCCAAACATCCTCTATGAAAACATTAAGATCGTTAAGACAATTTGTTTTCTCTTTTTGCACTTTTGAGGAGATAATAGAAATAGACCTAATAGACATAAGATATACATAATAAGAAAACCATAAAACCATAGATTTTCGCATATGATGTAAAACTACATTTAATCACCTTTAGTCCTTACGGTTTCTCCTGACATCCACAAGGGGGAGCAGTAGATCCATCTTTTTAAGTTAGAGAAGGAAAACAATACAATGTAAGGTTTCAAACTGCTTTTGTCTGTAAATTATATTTGTTAGAACATAAATATATCCAGTAAACATTTCATGTGGTCTGTTCTTCAGGAAGTAAATATTGAGTTGCAAAAGTAGAAACATTTTCATATTTACATTTTAAGTAAACATGTAAATTTTTTATTAGCCTTTTTCCTAAATGAGTGACACGTAAACAATGATTTAATTCTAAATTTCCACTTCTCCCTAAGCATGTTTAGTTTTTTTCACACTTGTTGCTTCAAGAATCTCAAAATTCTTTCAGAACATGACAAACATTAGCTTTTAGTTTTTGCTCATTTATTACTTTGTCTGATTATTGAACGTCCAAGGAAATGATTATTAACTGTCATGTCACTGGAACCTCAGTGATCATCTGCAAAGCCGTCCTGATGGCTCCAGCAGTGCATGGCAGCCATGTTGGATTTTGAGGTCAGTGTCGTCTGACCTTAACTTGGATTCTGACTTCAGGCTCACCTTTAGAGCCTAAAGCCTGATGATTTGAAACAAATTGGCTGCTGTTGTAGTTTCAGTTGATTGAAGCTGTTTTTGTTTTGCATAAACTGTAGAAGAAAAGAGGAGAGGAGAGGAGGAGCCCTTCAAACACCAGCTGTGACTAGAAGAGTAAAACCAAAATGAAGAAGTGAAGTCTAAAAACGACAGGAAGTAGAGACATTGTGCTTTAAGAGCATCGGCTCAGAGAGCTAAACAGGAAATGAGACGATGAAGCAGAGAGGAGCAGAGGAGGAATCCAGATGGAGGAAAATGTTTTTATTTTTCATCCTGATGCTGCAATTTGCAGGTAAGATTCAGTGCAAACTGTTATCCATCCTCAGTGAACCATGGAGTTTAGTTAGATACATATTTTACCAAAACATTTACTTTGTTATTCTGCATTTAAACTTCTGACCTGAACATCAATATTTCTGATTTCCTGTTTTCTTCTCAGGAGCTGGACGCAGAGATCTGATCCTCTACTCCACCGTCAGAGCTGGAGATGACGTCACTTTGTCCTGTGAAAATGTGGCTGATGGTCACAGAAACTGCAACACCACAAACTGGCTCTACAGCCGTTCAAGACAATCAGCGGTAGTAACACTGGTCAAACATGGAAAGATTGAACATGGCCGCTCAGACAGACTGAGTGTTTCTGCAAACTGTTCTCTGGTTCTAAAGAAAGTCTCAGCTGAGGATGTTGGTAAGTACACCTGCAAACAGCTGAGATCAGGAAGACACTCGGGTCCAGATGGCTTGGTGTATCTTTTTACTGTTAACTGTGAGTATTTACATCAGATTCTGGCTTTAGCTTTCAGCACCAGCACATTAGCAGCATAAACATTATGGCTCCAGAAACAGAAGCAGCCAAACTGACTCCATCTTTCTCCTGTTATCCATCCTCAGTGACTGAACATGAGGAGCAGCACCGGCTGACATTACGCTGCTCTGTGTCGAAGTATGAAAGATGTAAACACAGAGTGAAATGGCTGCATATGGGAGTCAGTTTGGATAAAGAAAACCAAGATATAAAAGAATCATCAACTTCCTGCTCTGCTGCCGTCACCTTCAAATCATCTCATTATGTCAACCCATCAAGTTTGAACTCCTTCAAGTGTGAAGTAAAGGCAGATGACAAAGTTCAGCTTTTCACCTTCAGCTCTCGTCCGTCAGGTGAGAAACTTTAAAATCTATAAACCTTCCCAGCTGTTAACTATTTATTACAGTAAAATAGTTATTGACTGTTAAAATATGACCCATGTTCCTTTGTTTAGTGAAAAGCACAACAGCAGTGACAGAAAATCCAGCAGTATCATCAGGAGTGTCATTTATAAAAACATCACCCAACATAAAACCAGAAACAAACACAGGTGTCACAGAAAAAGGTTGTGAAACTTTTTCTTATCATTTCTGTTCCCTCCAACCACATTTCAGCCAAAATGTTAAGTTTCATTGTCTAATACTTTATTTTATAAATGATGTATTAAAGGTGTTTGACAAATACACCGGATGTTTTTATCAACATTCATTTTTCTGACATTTACTTTCTTCCTCCTGAAGACTTTATGGTTTGATCTCTGCAGGTTTGCTGTGGTTATGCGTCACTGTGGCCTTTATAGTGACTGTTTCTGTGTTCATTGTGCTGAAGAGAACCAAAGGTGACATAAGAAACCTTTTACCTTTGTTTTACTGGCCAGTCTTATTTTTTAATTCATTCTTTATTATTTTTTAATTTTGTATTTTCAGGGAACAGAATCCAACAAAAGTCAAATGATGTGAGTTTTTATAATTTTTTTCTTAGTCTCAAAACTGGGAAACAGAGGAAACAGAGTTCTGACTGGACTGTAGAGATATAAGACATAAGAAACTAAGCAAAATGCATAAAAATCATGTTTGCTTTGCTCTTCTGAATCTTCTCACCAGATCAGCTCATTTATAAAACTGTCTAAACCTAAAACTGCTGATCAAACCTCATGTGGACGGTTTTATATTTGTGTTTGGAGCCATTGTTCTGTTGGAAAACCAGTTATGTGAGTTTCAAACAGTTACATGTTGATTTGAGATGAATTGATGGTCCACTTTGTGAACTAGAACCACTGGCAGCAATAAAACCCAAACATGATGCTGCCATTACCGTGCTTGACAAATGGTCCACTGTTTTTACAACTATAAGCCTCTTCTTTGACTTTCCAAACATATCTCTATTCAGTTTGGCTGATTGGCTCAATATTTTCCTATGTGAGAATAAAACGTCTCTACAGAAAGTCTTTGTTTGTCCATTTCAGCCATTTTGATCAAACCAAGCTTCTTGAATAGTTCCAATAGGGTTTTGGGTTAAAAGTTGGGCTCAGACCAGTAAACCAACCAGGTTATAAAAACTCACCTAATTCTGAACACTAATCAAATTTCCAAGCAGAATGAAAACAAAAGCTTGTTGATGGTGACGCTTTCTGCAAATGTCTGATTTACTAAATATTGTTGAACATGTATGTAATATTTAATCTTAGAAATAAAACCAGAAGTGAAAAGTTAACTACCTTGACGCTGTGCCAAAGCTTATTTGTGGTGGTAAAATGTTGGAAAACGTTTTCTGGTTACTGATTGGTTGTTTTGTTGTCCAGGTTGATCCTGACGTTTCCTACGCCTCCATCAGCTTTAAGAAACCCAGCAGCAGCAGGGTGAACTGTCCACTCAGTCCTCATGCCATCTGTTTCTATGGAGACATGTTTAAGTCATGTTCTGGTGTCCAAACATGATTTTTGATTCTTGCAGATTAAAAGTGATGATGAAGGAGATGCAGTGACATACAGCACAGTGAAAACTCCCTCCACTGATCCCAGCAGCTTCTAAGCTTCAATCAAGACGCCAAACAAACCAGGCTGAACCCGGCAAGTCATATGAACATATCTGAAATATTAAATATGCTATTTTGTGAAAAGGAACAAATTATTATTACTACATTTGACTCTCAGTGTTTGATTTAGGGACACAAACATCCTGAAATACATCAGACTTCTTCTAGAAACTCTTATTACTGCCTATTTTAGTAATTCAAACTCCAAATATACTTTTATATCCACTACCAGAACAGCTAACATCCAGTCAGTCTTCTTTACCTCCACTGTTCAGTTTACAGCCAATCAGCATTAAATAAAATGAACAGTGCTCCTGGATTATAGCATTAAGCCAAAGTATTTCAGCTTCCCACGCTGCATTTTTAGAAATGCTCAATTTTATATGTGTTCTGTAAAAACAATCTGCAAATAGGCAATTTTTATAAGAACAATTTGGAGTCAATCCACAGAAAAATCTACAAATACAGAACCATAAATAGTCAAGATCCACGGTAAAACAATGTATCACATTTTGATGGTTCAGCTGAATTATTGTTTGTATGAATTTTATTTGTTATTATTTTTGTATGATAGATTTTATGTCTTTATCCTGTTTTCCAATGTCAAATTGTTGTCATTAACATTATTATTATTTGATATTTAAATTCTTTGGACTGTTAACTGACCCGCCTGGTTATTACAGTTTATCTGAATGAAGTTGAAATATACCATAAACTGCTACAACTTAAATAATTAAAAAATAAAAAAAACAGCTTAAATGTTGGAACAACTTACTTTTTGATCACTTTCAAGATAAAATATTCTCTTTTATCAGTAAGTAATTTTTAAAAAGGATTTATTTTTTTACTTTGTTCTGCAGAGCATTATGAATTAATTATATCAGCCTCAGTCAAGCAGTAATTGAAAAGCTTATTTACTTCCACCTAGAGTCATATTTAAGGTACTACATCATCATGTTGTATGATGGAGCACATTTTTTTAATCTCGCTTTAAAAAATTTATTCTTTTAAAGCGAGATTTCCGCCCATGTCTACAAGCTCAACATCAGCTTTACTTCTTCAACTCAGTTTTTGTTCCACTTTGATCCAAGATGTCGTCTTTTTGTGCAGGATGTCACATGTTTGTTTTAGAGTTTTTTACTTTTACATGTTTTATTGCTCTGAAAAATGGATAAAACCTCATAAAGACACATCCTTTTTATTTAAAAAATAAATTCTTCCTAAATGGTTTGTGGGAAGTAACAGAATGATCAGCGTTAGCTTTGTTCAGCAAGTTTATACACACAAGCAAGACATTTGGTTTATAATACACATTTAGAATATTTTTGATACACACAGCATTTTTATAACAACTAAAAGTAACACAGTTTCCTCATTGCACTATAAAACTGCAACACATGCCTGGAAAACACATCATACCCCTTTAAAAATCTGTGCTCCTCTGTGCTGATTATTTTTTTCTGTTTGCACATTTTCACTTAATCTTTTGGTATAAGAAAAAGATCGGAGAAAAAAACTTCAAAAGTGCAAAATACTGACTTTTGTCCTCAGGTCAAAATGTTTAGCATCAAAACAACCTGAAGCAAAATAAAAAAATATATATTTCTATAGTTATTCTTCCTCAATACATATTTATTTTTCCCTGATATTAAATGTTCGTTCTGTTACATCACCTGCCCGGTTATTTTAATTTTTTTGTAAACGAATTTGTAACGTGTGGAGACTAAAAATAGTCAAATTTTAAACATGTCAAAGAATAAATGCATAAATGGCGCATTAACTTCTGAAAATCATAATAAAAATAGTTTAATGAATAGATTGTGATTATCCAGATAAAATGTCTGCTTCTATTATTTGTCAGTTTAAAAATGATTTTCTGGTTCTGTTCTGTCAACGCAAATAATTTAATTTCCCTTTGGGATTAATTAAGTATTTTTGAATTGAATTTAGTTGAAAAGAACAGCATCTCTACTGCCACCTATTGTCAGTTTAAAGGTTCTACATCATTGCGTGGTTTAACATCAGGTTTATTAAAGTATTTTTAAGGTGTGTTTTCTATTCTTTGAAGTTATTATTTACTTTATTTAAAAGTTTGTTTTTTTTACATTTGCTCGGTTGCTGTAAAATAGCTCATTGTTTTATTTCTGTTTCAAAAATATTCATATTGAAAACAAGGGGGCGCCGCCCACTGCAGGATTTCTGATGTTGAAATTTAGCTTTGGTGTACATTAACATAAAAATATCACATTTTAAATCAACACACAGCATGCAAGCTTATTCAAAAATACACCATAAATGTTATAATAAGACACTTAAGTAATTTAAAAATACTACACAAAATATTGATTAAAGCTGATTAAAGCAGATAAAGTGAACTATGTCAGTTTGTGATGTAAATTCCCAGCAGTTTATTGTTGAACACAGCAGATCATTCTGGCTTAAAAAGGAGGACTGCAAACGATGACCAAATGTTTCTGTTTAAAACTACAATCTGGGGTGTGAAACTTCACAGCTCAAATGAAGAAGTTAAAAAATAAGTACAGGAAGTAGAATGATGATGGTTTAAGAGCTCGAGCTTGCTGAGTTGTACAGGAAGCAGAGAGACGATGAAGCAGAGAGGAGCCATGG
>NW_015112900.1:317675-330116 GCF_001443285.1 Poecilia latipinna
TGTGAAGTAAAGACAGAAAATAAAGTTCAGCTTTTTACCTTCAGCTCTCGTCCATCAGGTGAGAAATTATGACAAATAGTTTAAAGGCTCTTCTAGATATTTTAATTATATAAAGAAAATATCTATAAAAAATATTGTTGGGTTATGTTCTCTTTTTAGAAAAAGACAAAACTACCCCATCAGCAGTTACAACTATAACAGACAAAACATCAGTCTGTAGAGACGGAGGTACAAACAAACCGTTTGCTGAAAATATGGAACAAAGTGAGTCTTAAATGATCATTTAATGACATTTTTAAACAAATAAAGTTTATTAGTTTTAAATATTGCAGTTTTAGGTCTTCCATTGTAGTTTGCATTCATGCAGTTTTTACATTAACTGATTTTGCACCAATCAAAGTTGTTCCAGTTTCTCTGCTTGTCTCTGATCAGAACCTGCAGACTGGTGGAGGTTCCTCTCTGGTTCTGTGGGTTTAGCTGCTCTGATAGCAGCTGTTGTGATCATCAGCATCTGGACCAGAACTAAAGGTCAGAGTATCAACAGATCATTGTGAAAACTGGACAAACAGGAAGGGTCTTCAGAAAAGTTTAATATTTGTTCTTCTGTTTTAGGGAGGAAAACACATCTGGATGAAAACGCTGTGAGTTTTTAAACTAAATGTGAATAATTTGTTTTCCTGCAGAGTAAATTAAATGTGATCTAAGTAAATGTATCTGCCAGGACGATGTGAGGAGCTGGAGTTTATTAGTGCCTGAGAAACGTTAATCATGCAGAAACTACCTGAATTAAAACACCAGCTTGATTTAGCCATAATTTCAAAGAGATAAAATCTGATCTTAGTGCTAAATTAATAGTAAACTGATCATATATTTCCACTACATTGATCTTTTTTAAATGTCAGATGTTAATATGTTGTTTGTGTTTCTCTCAGGTGTGTCATGATGAAGATGAAGCTGCACTGAACTATGAAAACACCAGAACTTCTTCAGTTTGATCCTCCTGCTTTTCTCCGACTCAGCAGATCTAGAAAGTAAACATCAGCAGGTTTATCTGTTTTAATGTTATCTGTTGTAATAAAAACTGCTTCATTTTAAATATGTCAGAATAAGCGTAAGAAGAATTTAATGAGCAGATTATTTTTCAGATAAAATATCAATTTTGTTAATAGATAATTCAAAAAATGAGTTATTTCCTGGTTTATTCTGCAGAGCATCATGAATTGATGATGTCATCCTGATGAGTAAAGCGGTAACTGAACAGTGTGGAGGATCATCCTTCTCCATGCTGAGTTTGTGATGTATGAGGTTGAAGAAGTCAGTGAGTTGAATTCATGAAGTCCATTTATTAAAACCAAAATACAGCTGGTCCATAGTTCATGTTATCCTTAAGAACAAAATGGCGTCAAACAAAAGTTTTCCATTTGTTAGCCTCTTTCTAAGCTACGCCCTAAAAACGGCGTCCCTAGTGTGTCATAACCTTTAACCTCAGCTTTGAGGGCGTTTCCTAACATGTCATTTCCTTTAGTTTTAGCTTTGCAACTAGCTAAAAGAGAAGAAAACGCAGAATTATTTATTCTCAACAGGAACATATTTACTGCCACCTAGAGTCAGATTTACATCGTCGCTTTGCATCAGGTTCATCAGTTGGTTTATCATCCAGAGATCAGAAGTTTCCCTGAGCTCCAGGAGGGATAGTTATAGATCCGCTATAGATTTCCACAGAATGTCGAGTGTAAACATTTGTCCTTTTAATTTGCCTTAAGCTGTCAGCATTTGGTGCATGATGTAATATGTTATGCAAATGTTTTTAAATTCATTTGCTTTGCTTTTATTACTCAAAATGAGACATGATGCTGCCATTACCATGCATAGTTAATCATAAATGTTCTGTTTTTATCTACTTCTTGGTCTGTTCGCACATTCCTGCTGAAAAATGTAGACAAAACTTTTCCAGAGGTTCAAAACTCACTTTTTTAATAATTTTTAGATTATTTTTTTTCTTTATGTGTGAAGCAGCTGAAATGACTTGTATTGTGAATTTATATTTTGTTAATAAACTGAACTTATTTAAGATGGACGTGTCTTTAATTTGTAGATTTGGTTCTTTATTGACGTCTGATCAACCTTAACCTGTTGGTGAGTTAAACAGAACTGATCATTACTTTACAGATAATTTGTCAAAATGTTTGGTGATATCGATCTAATTTTTTATCTTGAAATTTAGACCATATTTAGTTTTAAACTTAACATCGATGAATTACCAGTCGCAGCTTTAGATGCACTAAATGGATGCATGATGCTGCAGAGACTGAAGTCATTTTATCACATTCAGAGCTGCTGCTTCTGTCACCACATTCCCATGAAAATACTTCCTGTTTTAATAAACTGAACTGACGTAAGATGGATGGGTCAGAGCTCTGCTGCTTCTGTCACCACATTCCCATGAAAATACTTCCTGTTTTAATGAGCACAGACAGAAGGAGGGCAGAAAACTTCCGATCTGCATGAATCCACCCCAAGTTATCACACCAGAATATTTCCTATCTTCTGCATCAACACAAAATGTAGCAGAGCAGTAAACTTACAAAATAATGTTATTTTTAACATTGACACTCAACAAATTGGGTAAAATGAAATCAATTGTTACACATTTTTGAACCACATATATGGTTCCTGTTCCTGTTTTCAAAGAATGGCTCCACTTTTTCACGTTACACCATGGGAGTCGAGTTACATTAACAATTTGAAGACTGAAATCTTATTAGTATTTACTGATTGGTATTTTTACTCTTTATGTAACAGTTTTATTTATTTGCATTATACTTTTTTAATTCTGCAAAACATTTTACATGAAAGTTTAAAATGTAAATGCTTCTTATTATATAGTATTTGCTCATATTGAACAGTAGGGGGCGCCAGCTACTTTGGTTGTCCCCAACATGATTTCTGTTCAGAAATGTTAAAAATCAGTAATTAGTGTATCAGTAGATATATTCAGTAAGATGTTTAATGCATTTTAGCATTAAAACACTTCTTCATTAACCTTTTCTTAAACCTTTGAGTAAATATTATCTTAATATGGACGTTTTGATCAATGTTTCCTACATCCATTATTTTTGTCATTAATCCACAATAAGATCATGTCCAGTTAGATGACTCTCATCATCTAATTTTGTAGTAAATTTGTTGCATTTCAGTGTCTTAAACACGGAAACTGGTTTCAAAATGAAGGCTGCAGAAACTGACCAAACATTTCTACATTAAACCACCAGCTGGGTGTGAAGCATCACAGCCTCCATGATGAAGCTAAAACCTAAAAAGTACAGGAAGTAGAAACATCGTGGTTCAAGAGCTCCAGTTCTCACTGAGGTTCAGGAAGCAGAGAGACGATGAAGCAGAGAGGAGCCATGGAGGATTCAATGTGGAGGAAAATGTTTCTGTTTTTCATCCTGCAGTTTACAGGTGAGACTCTGAACAACTTCTGTTTACTAAAGTCTCTTCATTTCAACATTAACGTAACTGATTCATCGATGCCTCATGTTGGTAGTTTCATAAAGCAGAACCTGAGTTTAACTTCCTGTTGATAATCTGGTTCTAGAAGATGTGAAATGTCTCTACAGTTTTTCTTTATTCATATTTTTATGTGAATATTTCTGCTTCATGTCATCAGGAGCTCTCAGCCAACATCCCTTACTCTCCTTCACTGTCAGAGCTGGAGATGACGTCACTTTGTCTTGTGAAAATGTGATCAAGACTCACAGTAACTGTGACACAACAACCTGGAACTACAATAGTCAAAGACAATTAACTGTAGAGTTAGTTGCTCATGGGCAGGTTAAGAATATCAGATCAGACAGACTGAGTGTTTCTGCAAACTGTTCTCTGGTTGTAAAGAAAGTCACAGATGAGGATGTTGGTTTGTACACCTGCAGACAGTTTGTATCAGGAAGACAGACAGGTTCAGATGCTTCAGTTCATCTTTCTCTCGTTCGCTGTGAGTATTATAAAATATTTTCATCTTCAGCTTTAAGCACCAACAACCTGCTGACAGCAGAATCATGATGATTTCATAATCTGAATTAACCAGTTACTCTGCTTTTCTGTTTCAAATCCTCCTCAGTGACAGAACAAGAGGACCAGAACAGAGTGACTTTAACCTGCTCTGTGGTGACAGATGGACCATGTAAACACTCAGTGAAGTGGTTGGTTAGTGGTAACAATGTGGATAAAGACAACAAAGATTTTACAGAATCATCATCTTCCTGCTCGGCTGCTGTCGCCTTCCAGACGTCTCATTACATTTACCAGTCAAGGTTTAACACGTTCAAATGTGAAGTAAAGACAGAAAATAAAGTTCAGCTTTTTACCTTCAGCTCTCGTCCATCAGGTGAGAAATTATGACAGTTAAAAGTCTCTTGAAAATATATTAATTACATAAAAAAAATTTCTAAGAAGCATTGTTCACTTATGCTCCATTTTTAGAGAAAGACAAAACAACAACCACCTCAGCAGTTACAACTAAACCAGACGAAACATCATTCATCCCAATGACAGATGGAGTCACTCCAACACGTCCTCTAGATGTGGAACAAAGAAAGTTTTACTTGTTCACATTTAGTGTTGCTTTTAATCACAAATTAACCTCAGAATGATTCTTTAAATACTTTTATTGACATTTCGCTTTTCCCATCAGGTTTTCTGTGGTTGTACATCACTCTGCCTCTGGTTCTACTGGCCTTGATAATAACTCTGTTCATCCTGTTAAAGAGAACTAGAGGTGATTTTTGAAGTCCAAGACATTCAGTTAAACTGAATTTAACTTCTGAATAAACTTAAGAGGCTAATCTGAAACCTTTTTCATTTTTAGGCCACAAAGCTAAACAAACTTCCAGTGACGTGAGTTTAAAAAATGTTCTTGTTTTAAATGTGTTTTACTTTATAAAATGTAAAAGAAGAGGCAATTATAGGAAGTTTGTAGCAGATAAACATGAAGCTGATTATTATCTTGTTTATCCAAATTTGTGCATCGAATAAAAGCAGCAACTTTGCCGCAGGATATTTGACGTCTGAATTTAGTTGCACTTTGGTTGTAAAATATCTCAAATAACATTTTGAAAAGCTGACCCAGATTAATCTGACTCTATGTTTCTACAGGGTGTAACTCTTAGACCTGCAGAGACTCAATCTGCCTCTGAAAATCAGCAACATGAGGTAAATAACAGCTTCGCTTGTTCCCTAAAATGTATGTAAATGCTGCTCATTGTAGAAGATTGTTTAAAAATAAAGTTGAAGTTTCTGTGAGCTGCTGTGTGACAGAAAAAAGGAAAATGTCAAACGAGAAGTAAAACGAGAGCTATCTTGAGATAAGCCACACCGTTTTGGAGAAGTAACATGTCTGCATGCATCACTTGTTCCTGAGCGGTTCTCACTCTCTGCAGGTTGATCCGGAAAATGGAGTTTTCTACGCCTCCATCAGCTACACCAAGAAGTCCCACAGCAGCAGGGTAACATGTCTCTGTTCTTCATTCTAACTTGTGAGGAGCTGGTAGTTCTTCAACCAGCATAAAAATGTTTATTTGACTAACTTTTACTCAGAGCAACTGGATAAATCAGAGCAAATCAGTGAAAATCTGAGAAGGAAAAAGTGGATTTACAAAATTTGAGAAAGTTTGTTGATCATTCTACAGGCTCTGAGATCTCCATTGCAAACATTACAGTGGTCCAAAAAAATCCACTAAACCGGTATTTTAATAGTTAAATTAGACCAATTTAACACTCCTAAGAAGGCTTTCCCAATTTAAACTCTACTGAAAGTTAAGAAATGAGCTCAAAAGTTTAGCCTGAAGTAGAAAACCAACTTTTTAAGGAAATTCACCAGTTTTGATAAGAATGTGGTCAGTTATACAGAAAGGTGCATATTTGACCATGTGCATCTTGCATAAGAGACCATTTAACCTAAAAGTATACGCAGAGTCTGTATGCATTTAGAATGTGTGAATTTATTTATCCTGTGTTATTCAAAGTTATTGTAGGTCTTGTTTTAGTTTAGAAATTCATTGGCAACATAAATGTGATGGGTGTATGCAAACTTCTGACCAGAGCTGCTTCTTCTTTTCTGTTTCTGCAGGATAAAAATGATGATGAAGATGAAGCTGTGACATACAGCACCATGAAAACTCAGTCCATAGATCCCAGCAGCCTCTATGCTTCCATCAAGAAACCAAGCAAACAGTCTGAGGTCCCATAGCTAAATGCTAGATTTACTGTTACAGGCGTGCATTGTTGGAAAAAAAGGGAAATGTCTCATTATTAATTTAGATAACTGCATAAAAGAATGAAAACAATGTACATTGCACTTGTTTAGCTGTGATATGGTTAATTACTATGACTTATTAACCAAGCTTTGCAATGTTTGTTTTGTTTTAAATTCCAATTTCAAACTGAAAACCAGGAATTTTATTTTGCAGGTTCAGTGTTTAATATTTATTTATTTTTTCATTTTTATCTGAGTATTTATCTGAGACTGAATAAATGGATGTGATATAATTAGTATAGTATTATAAATGACTCCGTCCAGCAGAGTAACTGAGATGTGGAACTGTAAAAGTCATAACTACCACTGTTATTTTGAAGCTGGACAAAAAAGGAGAACAGCTCTTTAACCCCCAAGTTGTGTTTTCTTACAGTTATATTTCTTAAAAGAAACCACCAATTTAGAGAAGTAGATGTGTGAAAACAGGAAAGAGACGTTTTGAGAGCTAAAGTTTGCACAGGAACTCATTTGTTTAAACATTTATTGATGATCCTTGTAAGGGACTGATGATTGGTATGATTTTTAGAGAAGTAATTTTATTTTCTGCTAGAATAGTTACAGGTTTCCAGATAATAAAGCTCATTTCTTACATCGTGTTTGTGTGATGCCACCTGCTGGTGAAATGTGAATAAAGTTTACATGTGAAGGGGTGTGTATTAATGCCTTGGGCTTTACATTATATACTGTTTTTGTCCATAAAATTTAAGAAAAAGTTAAGCTCTCCGTTTTTATTGTATTTGTATATATGTTTAATAAAGAAGACAACAAAATTCTGTTGACTAATTTTTATGACTGGAGAATGTACAAAAGATAAATAAACCATAAAATGCAATGAAGAAAATTTTATATACAACATATATAAACTATCATAGAAACTGAAGAACAGGTGAACTTGATTTTAAAATGGATGAGAAAAGATAAATCAAGCTGTTGTTTGGTCAGGCTCCTGTTGTCTCCTTTTCAGATTTGATGTGTAAAACGTTCTCCAATCCACGAGGTGGCGCTGCGGTTTATGTTCAAACTGGGGCAGGAACCGGAAGTTTTCCTCCGTGGTAACAGTATCAATTTCCAGTGTTGTGATGTCGGCCGAACCTTGAATTTTTGCTGGGTTTTATTTTTCTTTCAAATCGCGAATAATTAACTCCGTCTTTATTTATCAAAGCAGCTGAAAACACAACCGGAAGTGGCTGTTAGTAGTTCGGTAAGTTTTAAACGCAGAATTACATTATCAAACGATCCTGGTGATCAGTTAGCCGTTTGTTAGCGGCTACAAACCGGCACAGTCTATAAAATATCACTTTCTTGTGTTTAATATTTTACATGTGTTAACATATATGAACTGTTAGATAAAACATTTGTTGTTTAATCACATATTTCTTGCTGAACCGCCGAGTTCTGTGTTGTTAGCATGTAGCATGCTAACGGTGGGAGGTTCCAGAAAAGGTCTCGTCTGCTTTAGGTTTCAGTCACTGGGTTGGTTTGCATGTATGCTCTGTGTGTCAGATGTGTCTGGGGAAACCTTAGACCATGAGCAACAGTCACCCTCTGCGGCCTCTGGCCTCCGTGTCGGAGATCGACCACATCCACCTGCTGTCGGAGCAGCTCGGAGTTCTGGTGGTGGGAGAGGAGTACAGCGACGTCACCTTCGTTGTGGAGGGGAAGAGATTCCCGGCGCACCGGGTCATCCTGGCTGCTCGATGCCACTACTTCAGGTATCAGTTCAGGTTCATCGGTCCTGCTGTTTTTCTAAGGGATCTCTGCAACTGGAGGGCTTTAATTAAACTTCTGAAATAGTTTTCTATAAAAATAAAGTATATTTGTTTTGAAATAATCATGTTGTTTATTGTCCCTTCTTGCCCTGACACACATTATGTTGCTGACATGTCATTATCCACCAATTTAAATCGAATAGATTCAAATTTAATTCTGAAAAAGCATAGCTACAACTAAAACATTTTCACTAGCATTTAATTCAGTTAAAAATATTGATTATCCCAAATGAAAATTAATTTTTTATCGTACCATCCAAGGATATGCAAAAATTAGTTGTGGATGGTGATGCTGTGGGCTGAAGTGATTTCCAGTAGCAGTCAGTCTTACAACTAATCTGAATATACCTCTGACTGAAGACTGACTGTTACAACATGCTAACAGGTCAATTTCAGGGCAGCAGAGATGATATTCCTCAGTAACATGTCCTGGATGAAACCATCAGTTCTTGGCCAGCACTGCTAATCCACCTCATTTGCTTTTGACGCTCCTCTTTAAATCTCTGTCTGGCTGTTTGGTTAGAATGGCGGGCAGAGAGATGTTGGAGTAGGGGGATATGATCCATGCCCATTTTGATGAGAGGTTTTGAACTTTCTCTGGTTGTTAAAACCATTGTTGTCATGACTGTGCATCAAAAAAAGCAATGTCTCAACCAAACTTCTCAGTCTAACAGGTCTACTCCAACATGCTGCCATTATGAGCAGTGTAGTTCTATATAGAATAGACATTACATGAATACCCACCCTTCATATACTTGGTGTACAGCTAAATTATTTAGAAATATCTGGTTCCAGTTTTAATTTCTAGACATAAATAAATAAATCTCAGCTTATTGAAGGTGATCTTTTTTTTTCCTGCACATTAAAATGATTATATTGTTTTGGACATAAATGGTCATCATAATCTATGATGATCATGCACCATGATTCTGTTCTAATCAATCTTGTTCCTTCTGCTTTTAAGAATTAATTTCCCTGTCTAGCCTTCTGCATCTATCAGTTAAATACCTACTGTTAAATGTAGTTATCTCTCTGATCTCTGTGGCTGCTTCAGGGCCTTGCTGTACGGTGGGATGAAGGAGTCCCAGCCCCAGGCTGAGGTTTGTTTGGAGGAGACCCGGGCCGAAGCGTTCTCCATGCTGCTGAACTACCTGTACACGGGCCGGGCCAGCCTCAGTTCTGCCCGGGAAGAGGTGCTGCTGGACTTCCTGGGCTTGGCTCACCGCTACGGCCTGCAGCCTCTGGAGGATTCCACCTGCGAGTTCCTGCGCACCATCCTGCACATCAACAACGTGTGTCTGGTGTTCGACGTGGCCAGCCTGTACTGTCTGAGCGCGCTCAACGAGGCCTGCTGCGCGTACATGGACAGACACGCGCCAGAGGTTCTCAACTCTGACGGCTTTCTGTCGCTCTCCAAGGTAACATGATGGAGCTCATTACTCTCTGCTGCTGTCCAGAGAAAACATTCATACAAGCTGTGTAGGTCCATTTAACATTTTTGTTTGTATTTTAGAATAATCTGCTCTGATTGTTCTTTCTTATGTCATTATTTATCTGAAAAGTTCCAACATTATGACAGGTTATCTCTACGACTCATTTTTATTATTTGATTTTATTCCTGTCCTATAAAACAATACATTTTACAGTTTGACGTAATATTAAAAGCAAAGTTGTAGGGCTGCAGCTAACAATTAATTGATTATTCTGTCCGTTATTTTGACAATCGGATAAAAAATTGGCATATTCTGCTGAGTTTTAATTTAACAGCTTAAGTTTATTTTATACAATATTTAAAGGACATTAAAATACATAAACATTAATCGATTCCTAAATTAGTTAATGATTATTTCAGTCATTGGTCATCCTATCAGTTCTGTTGGCTTTTTAAATCCCACCTGTGCTTCATTTGAATGTCCTCCAGGTGGCGCTGCTTACTGTGGTCCGTCGGGACTCGTTTGCTGCCAGTGAGAAGGAGATCTTCCAGGCTCTGTGCCGGTGGTGCCAGCAGCACGAGGACGGGGTGGACACACAGGAAGTGATGTCAGCAGTGCGTCTTCCGCTCATGACTCTGACGGAGATGCTGAACGTTGTGCGGCCATCCGGCCTGGTGAGCCCTGACGACCTGCTGGACGCCATAAAGAGCCGCTCAGAGAGCCGCAACATGGACCTGAACTACCGGGGAATGCTCAGTGAGTTCTGCTCTGACCGGACCCGCAGAGCGGCTTCAGCCTTTCTACATCACTGTCTCTGTGTCTGATCCCAGTCCCAGAGGAGAACATCGCCACCATGAAGCACGGAGCGCAGGTGGTCAAAGGAGAGCTGAAGTCGGCTCTGCTGGACGGAGACACCCAGAACTACGACCTGGACCACGGCTTCTCCAGACACCCCATCGAGGAGGACGGTCGCTCCGGCATCCAGGTCAAACTGGGCCAGCCGTCCATCATCAACCACATCCGGCTGCTGCTGTGGGACAGAGACAGCCGGTGAGACGGCCTGCATCAACAAAAGAAGTTCAACTCTGGCTGATAACTGTTGCTTTTAGAAATGTTACATGATGTAGTTCATCTAGAACATCTGTTGAGTTGGAGGCACTGACTGATTTAACTGATTACATCCTCATTCTAAAGACATTTAAACCAGTTTTCAGTAAATCTAACCAGTAGGATATGACATTGATTGTTTCAGGTCGTACTCGTACTACATCGAGGTTTCCATGGATGAGCTGGACTGGGTGCGGGTCATCGACCACTCCAAGTACCTCTGCAGATCGTGGCAGAATCTGTACTTCACACCACGAGTTTGCAGGTAAATTAAACTTTTATATTTCTCCTGGTTCAGTTCCTGTTCCAGTTCCACTCACATATATTAGTGAAAAAACAAAAACAATCAATTTAGGCTTGAGTTGCATTTTTGTTATAATTGTAATTAAGTTTAATCTTTAGTTATTTGCTTTTATGTAACTTCTAACCTGTTAATCAGTTATTTCATAATGTTGTTTAACTGGGAGTCGCCGTGGGAACCGAACAGCTGTTTCAGGAACTAGCTTCAGTTGTGATGGATGCAAACAAACATGATGAGATAACTCATTCACAGCCTTTATATGCATGTTGCTGCAAACAGTTAGCTTCAGCAGTGATGCTGTTAATTGTATAAAAACAGATTGACTTCATTACGACAGGATGTATAAGGGAGTTTATGTATAAATGTTTGAGTTTGGACTTTTTCATGTGCAGATTTAATGTTTGTGGCATTTGGAGGTTTAAACTTTTTCTCTTGTTGCTTGAAAACTTTACAAAGTTATGCAGAGTTGTAAAAGATCTCTGTTAAACATGATTTTGTGTCTGTGTTCATATTTCTACATTGAAAAAGATGCATATGAGCTCATTTTATTGTTAGATAGATCCTGATTCACTGTGTTAAAATGTTAGAGAAATAAAAAAAAACAAGAACATTTTAATATTTTGGAATTTCTATTGTCTAATTTTTTGTTAACAGCTGGTTATCTCACTCAAAATAAATGTATTTAGAAATTAAAAGTGATTTATGTCCTCTTAAAGGGCATAAAAATTAAAAATGTTGCTCATCCTCTGTAGCATCATTGAACTTGAACCAAAATCTCTGTGATTTATTTTAGTCTCCTGGTTTTTTGTTGTTGTTTTCTTCTCTTCAGATATTGGATGTTTTTCTGATTAGATTTTTTTTTCTTGTGTCTGCAGATATGTCCGCATCGTTGGGACACACAACACGGTCAACAAGGTGTTTCACCTTGTAGCTTTTGAATGCATGTTCACTAACCGACCATATACGCTGGAGAACGGCCTTGTGGGTAAGTTTGTGGCTGATGTCTTGTTTTATATTATTTGGTTTCATGCGTTAGGACCGTAACGTTCCTCTGTGAAATCACTGGACTCAAACGTCACATCCTCCCACTGTTCCCAGTTCCCAGTGAGAACGTCGCCACCATCGCAGCCTGTGCCAGTGTGATCGAGGGGGTGAGCCGCAGCAGAAATGCTCTGCTGAACGGCGACACTCGGAACTACGACTGGGACTCGGGCTACACGTGTCATCAGCTGGGCTCCGGAGCCATCGTCATCCAGCTGGCCCAGCCCTACTCCATCGGATCCTTAAGGTCAGTTATGGGTCGGGTCCCGGTCAGGTTCCAACACCGTGTGAAACGGTTCCACTGTCAGAGACACACTTTATCCTACTGTTCCTGTGGTAGGAGTTAACATTGCTTTTCTGTTTCTAACTAAAGGGAATCAGGTCAAGGTTTTTTTTTTTTTTTTTTTTTTTTTTTATTTTTGGGAAAAAAAAAGTATTTAAAAAAATAGGTTTTTTTCCTCCACCCCCTTTTTTTTT
>NW_015112900.1:333247-414076 GCF_001443285.1 Poecilia latipinna
TTTTTTTTTTTTTTTTAATAAAAGAAATCAGGTTAAGGGTTTTTTTTTTTTTTTTTTTTTTTGAGATTTTGAGGAAATACAAGTGATTCATAAAACTAGGTATTGTTCACTGCCTCCTCATGTCTTGTCTTAATATTAGCAGTGTAAACTGAGGAGTGAGTGATATTAATAATCTGTATTACAGACTTTGAGCTCACATTTCATTTCATTCTGTATGTTAAAGTAAATCTGACTTTACTGATTATGTTTCCCTGTGTTGCTCCAGGCTGCTCCTCTGGGACTGTGACGAGCGTTCCTATAGTTACTACATTGAAGTTTCCACCAATCAGCAGCAGTGGACGAAGGTGGTCGACTGCACCAGAGTTTCCTGCCAGTGAGGAACTTCTCATTCTTAATGCTCCAAATCCTGCTAAACATCAGCAGGACTCGGTTTTATCTGAAGCTGTCATGGATTTAACCTTTTAATGTAATGTTAAACAATTAAACAAAGAGCGAGTAAATGTAAGAATACAGATTGAATCGCTGCATAAAAATTAAGTTTCTCATAATGGCACAAAATTTTCTTCTAAAATGCAGATATTTACTGTCTAAAATTATTTGTTTGAACTTTTTTTCTTGTTGTTGAAGTTATTTAAAGGGGCGGTGTCATGTATTTTCCAGGCACACAGTGCCATTTTATAGAGCAATCAAGTAACTATGTTACCTTCAGTTGTTATAAAAAATGTATGCACATGAAGTATGACCTAAAAATGACTTTGCAATTTAATGCCTTGAAATTGGGCCAAGGACCTTAGGCAAGGTCCTTGTATGCAGTACTACAAAGACTCATAACGCTCTCAGTAGCATGCACCTCTATAGTACCACCAGTAGAGGGCGTCTCTACAGAATTGTGCCATGTTTGATTGCCAACTAGGTTACATTGTTTTTTATTTCTAAATGAGAAACTAGAATCATGCTAAACCTAACAAACAGGGTTCTTCAGTAGAATGTTGTAGTGATGTCATTTCCTCCCAAACTGCAACCATTAGAGGTTTTCTGGTCACGCATCACTTTTTTATTTTCTGGTGTGTTTTAAGCACACCAGATTTTTCTGGGTTTTTCCTGAACTGGATCGTTTTCTGCAAATATAAATGAAAGAAAACATTTGTGATCTGTTGACTCAATCCTGAAGTAGGACAGTGTAAAACTTATTTGTTTTAACATTTGTTGCAGATCATGGCAGACTTTGAAGTTTGAGAATCAGCCTGCTTCCTTCGTCCGCATCGTTGGGACCCATAACACTGCTAACGAGGTACCTGAGCAGTTAAAAATCTGCTTTCTTAACATTTTAGAGAATTATCCTGTTCTCCCTGTGCCTGGTGTCTCTGCTGCCAGTGCAGATCGTTTAAATCTGAACTAGATCTCAGGATGTTTGCTGTGTTTTGTCCTCTGTCTGAACGTGTCTGCAGGTTTTCCACTGCGTCCACTTCGAGTGTCCCGCACAGCTGGACATGAAGGTCACCGAGGGCAGTCCGCTTTTGGATTTGTTTGATTCTGGTTCTGCCAACCAGCAGCAGCGACTCCAGCGACCTTCACGCACACACAGCCTGATGCCCACCCAGCCTTCCTCCTCCTCTCCATCCTCTTCCTCACAGTCCCACCATTAAAAGCTCTCAGACCTCCAAATGCCATTTTGCACAGCTTTCACCATCCAGACTGCACTGCTCCGATGCTGCTAAGGTCCATTGTCTCGTTGTTCCAGTCCATCATCCCTCTGTCATGTGTGCAGCAGTAGAGATCTGTGTATCTGTGGCTTCATACTTTATTTATATCTTCTGTCTTCCCAGTTTTCTGACTGAAACGTGGTTTAAATGTACACGTACATTTTATGAAGGTACTTTTTATCCTTTCAGAATCTTGAAGTCCGATTTATTATTTTTTTCTTCAACGACGAGGCAAACGCTGACATGATTATGCTGTACTACTAAAAGAAGCAGTCAGACCAGGTAGGGAAGGGAACAGCTATGTGAATTTGATAAATTCATACTAATACCTTTGAAGAACAACAAAGGATTAAATCCTTATCAAGCTATTTTTTAGGAATTTGTCTTAAAAAAACAGATCCAACTGACTTTTCTTACCATAAACATAACAGAGTTTCAATCATATATTTTTTAAAGTTGAAAGCTCATTCTTAGACAAACCCACCAGAGCAGGGAAGTAAAAGCATCTTGTTGCTTTTTAGGTGCAAATAAAACTTAATCGTGTTATGCATTTACATATTGAGTAATAACTGAGAATTTGAATATCAGGCTTTCGTACCCTAAACGAGGCAAATGCTGATATCTGGTGCCACTTTTGATAAGAATTCACACCATAGATGAATGTTATAAGCATTTAAGTTGCTTAGTATAAATAATTGGGGTTTAAGTTTGCATAAATCAGGGCTCAGAAGCTCGGACCAAATTAATGTATGCACTAGGGCTGCCTGATGTGAAGAGTTGGAAATATAAGCAGCTGCTGTTTGCACTTTATTTTAGGACACAGAAATAAAGTTTGCAGATTGGATTATCTGACTGAATTACAGCTCTAGAGTTCTGATTGGTTGTCTCTCTATTTGTAAGAACAATTAATTTAAACTCCTAGTGGTTTCTGGGGGATGTTGTAGGATTTTCTGTTTGAAGTTTTATTTAAATAAGCTGTTCTGTGTTTATTTTTTTCTTGTGTGCATTGAAGTTTTGCACTTTTGAGTTTAAAGAAATCTTATTAGATTTGTTCAGTGTTGTATTATGAGAAATAACTAGCGCAGTTTTCTCTCTTTCTGCCTCCTCTTTGCAGTGTATAAGATTGATTAGCTGGTTAAAGTCTTCCTCAGCAACTAAACAAAATAGGGCTGTTTATGTTACGGTAGAGATGATTTCCCATAGTTTTATGAATTTTCCTAGTTTAGCTTTTTGCATATATTACTTTTGATCAGTGAAGCTGGTTGTGTTTCTGCACTCATCATTCTACAAACTGCTTCTCCATAATGTGATTTTTAATTTTTGGAGATCAACTGACAATGCTGGTTGTGATTTCTGTGAAGGGGTCCCACTGCTGTGCCCGTGTGGAAAGCTGCTGTTAGCCGTTAGCTGCTGTAGGTGACGTCTTTCATACAGGCGATGCAGTGACCTCGATCTCCTGAGTCCTCAAAGCTTCTGTTACAGAACAAGCTGTGCTGATTGATTAGTTACTATGTGTTCATCATGCTTTAGGCACTAATGCTCTGTTAGCTCATTAGACAACGTTGATGTTACCTAATGAGAGGTTGTTGTCATTAAACTTTTAATAATCTTTGATTTTGAAACTTGAATGGCTCACTGTGGCTTTTTCTTTCAAATGGGTATCAGAACAGTTTTTCTTTCTTTTTTTTAAATTGTGCAGCACATTTTGGACCCACATGGGTCCCACTTTTTACCCAGAGGAATCCTGCATCATTATGACTAGCGTGGATCCATTGTGAAACCTCCAGATGTCTGCCCATCCCCTACTTCCATGGGTCCTGTGTTGCAAGTGTTGGCTGAAGGCGACTGAAAACATGGGTGAAAGTTTCGGATGCATCAACAATCCTGAAATCCTACTTGTGCAAAGTGAAGTTAGTAACACATTTACAAATGGCTGTAAGGAAATGCATTGTCTACCATTTCTTTCTATCTTTGGCAACATGAAGGTTCAGTGACATCATCTATATTTCCACCTAAATTCAATGGAGTAGTTTCACGTGAAAAAAGTTTGATATTCCATTGTATCTTCCATCTTTCTCCTTGGTTTTTGCAGAATAAATTTTAAAATGGATTTTAAAAACCTTTTTAAAACTTTTTTTTATAGTTTAACTCACTTAACCACACAAAACACATCAAACTCTTATTTTTAAAATATCTTGATGTTAAATTAGTTTGATTTAGTTGATTAAAACTTTCTGAGTTTTACACAGGTAAACAGATTACAGCAAAGCCAATAATCGCCACTAGGCCGACCTTTTCACAGTCTCGCCTTATTTGGCGTCAGCTGCATAAAAAAAAAGTAAAATATTTTCATTTATTTCCTGCTCAATTTGGTTTTTATCGTGTAATTTTCAGTTTCTTGCTTGATTCTGCTTTTGTGTCTTCGGTCAATATTGACATTTCTGGTTTGATGGACGCGTTTCCGGCCTAACGCAACGTACCAGCGACGTGTGAATGGGGGTGGTCCGGAGCCGCTGTGAGGGGAAGGCCTTGGTCTATTTATTTTTTCTTTCTTTTATCTCACCCTCCCACGTATTTAACGTCGCCATAATTGTGTTTTATCTGTTTCTCCGGACGGCTGGTGGTCATTTCCCGTTTTTCGGTGCGGTGTAAAGCACCGGGACTCCCCCCCATTTCTCATTCCGCTCGCCGATCGAAACGTCCGAATGTCCAGCTGATTGCTTTGAGTACCGTTCAATTATTCCACTTCAAACCGAGCCGTTTGTTCTTCCCAACGGCCGAAACGGATCACCTTCACCGCCCTTCCTCCTCGGATTGTGGACTTTAACGGAAGCCAACATTCTTCCTTTGTCTTGTTTTGTTTCTTTTGGTTGTTGAACCGTTTTCCTCGTTTAAGGACCAGGCCCCGGACTCATCCCCGGCCTTGCGTTTCCATATTGGGGCTTTTTTGGGGGTTGTTGGAAGTCATGGGAGACACAAGTGAACGGAGCAAAGCTTCCTCTCTACCTCCCCGGTGTCCCTGCGGATTTTGGGGGTAAGTGTTTGAGCCGGTATAAACTAGATTAAACCCTCTATCTATAACCGAAAAGTAAATCCGGATGAAATGTTCTCAGCGGGTTCAAACCCATTGTTGTTGTTCTGTCGAGCAGGCCGAGGGTGGGGGGTTGGGAAGTTGGCTAATAAATACAGGTTATCGCTTTTAAAACAACTAAATTTAATTACATGTATGGATACATGATGGATAAATCTAATTCCGGTGCTGGGTTTTGTTTTTCGCTTTACAAAGATGGTGTTTTAAATCCGTTCGTGAAGCCAGGAGATGACGTACCCGAGAGAGAGAATGATTTATTGCCAGCAGGTTTCTTTTAAACGTGCCATTTTGTCCTTAATCCTTCAAAAGAAATAAAAATAAAACTATTAACAGGTGCTTTTGCATATATTGTAAACAATTCCTTCATTCAAAAAAGCCTTTAAGCATTTTCAACCGTTTTTACAGTCGGTCTTGTCAAACTAGTGGATGTGTGTTGCATACCGGATGTGATTCACTCATGTCTGCTGTGTTGCCCCATAGGAGAAATGACTTCATATGATCTTTAATCTATTCAACAGCGACACAAACGACTGTCAGTTTGTTTCTCTCCACCATTATACAACTCATTGTAACACTAGATAGAAACAGAGTGTTCTCAGCTTATCTCTGTTTCATTACTAGGCACACACACCGTTTTATCCCTGATTAATGGAGGCCACCTCCAGACAGGAAGATACTCCCATGTTCTGTCACATGACTTGTCATTTGGGAAGCAGCCACCCCAGTATTCTGGGTGTAGTTGGCAAACCGGAGCCCACCTGTCAATGTCAGGTGACCCAGATGGTACCGTTGAGTGTTAATGACTCTGGCTGCCTCCACTCAGAACAACACCTGCCTGGAGCCGCAGGCTGGCCTGACCCACCAAACCTTCTGGCTGCACTCAGCTCTGAACAGGACCTTCCTTACAGGAATGGATGTTAACCTTTAACATTGTCCCTCAAAAAAAAAAAAAAAAACTGTTTAATTTTAGATCCTGTTGAACAGCTTTCAGCTTCTAAATGGACCGATTTCTCTCTGTTCCTGTTGTAGCTCATGAAAATCACATTTTGAGATATTTTTTTAAAACCAAGTCATTCTCAGTGATTGCTTTAATTTAGCATTTAAGGCATTAAAAATCCATAAACATTAGTGTTGGCTTCCTTCTCAATTTCCTACCTTGTATCTTGATTTTAAAAGTGTTTTGAAATATTGTCACTTCCTATCTTCTCCTGGACAGTTTGAACATGTACCTGATATGTGTATTTTACTATTGTTGAATCTAAGTAAAGATAATCTGTGTGATCATTGTAACCAGTGTTATGAGTCAGTGCTGTTGATCTGTTTTTGTAACTTAAATAATTTTATTGAAAGTGTATCTGGGATTTTTTGCATTTTTTTTTCTTATAACTAGTTCTAGATGAAAGATTGATTTAAAAAAATCCACAAATCCCGATTTAAAATTTCACCTTTCGTTTTAAGTCTGAGCTTCTGATTCCAGTATTTCTATTGAAACAAAATGTATTTGTGTGAACTTTGGTTTAATTTCAACAAATAAAATAGATTTATGGGTAAAAACTTTAACTATGTTGTCTCAAAATAGGAACTCCAAGGTGTGAAGACGACGACGGAGTGTTTTAAATTGTTTTCATTCCAGGCTGAATTTTACTGGCGAAGCCTCTCAGGCCAAGTTTGCGTCAGATTTTAATCTTAGTGAAACAAATATTGAAATAAAACAATCATCACCCTGTTAAAGAGCAGAAATGTTTTCCTACTCGTCCTGCAGCAATAGTACCAAAACTCCTGTTGGAAGAACAATGATGGGAAAATCCCATGAAGTTTTAGTTTGTGTCCCATCGACAAGAGCGACAGGTGACAGAAACGCCTCAGTGTTGTCATGGAGACTAACGAGGTGTCCAGAACGGGACGGAAGCAGATGAAGGTTCAACATTGGAGGAAAACCAGAACAGAGCAGATGTTCTTCTAAGAACAGCCATCTTGTTCTTGACATCAGAGCTTTTAATGCTGATTCATAGTTCAGTCGGGACATCAACTGAAAACGCGTAGAAGGTGAACATTTACATCTGTTTTCACACATTGTCTTCATTAAAGCAGCCAGCCAGTGGATTGAAATGAAGCAACAATAACTGTGACATAATTAGTTGAATCCAGCCATATGAATATCTGGTATAACAGCAGTTATGTGTTTCTGTTTGTCTTTCCTTGACTGGGACTCAAAGGAGCAGTTTCCAAAATATTATTGATATAAATAAAGCTTCCTGGCTGTCGAGGTTATGAAAGCTGTTATATTTCACTCAGGATGTGAGATAACTGTCATCTGAGATGTTGAAAATGGGCTTAATCTCACTGGCATTTATGAAAGAGGAAGGTATTTATTTAGTCCCATTTATTATCCTGTTGTGAATGAACATATTAAAAATGACCATAACTTTAGTGTGTAATTTAGCTTTTCCACATTCTTAAACAGACTCTGGACGTCTGAGCTGTTGAATAACTGTTACTGTTTTATCTGTTCTTACAGGTCCAGTAAAACCATGAACTTATGCTCCAAATGTTTTGCTGGTGAGTCTTTCTAACAGCTTTATTTGTTCCAGATTGTTCTTGCATTTTATTACTTGGTAACTGTTTCAGTACAGTAATGGTAGAGAACAGCAGGTGGCAGGAAACTGTAAAGCAGATCTAAGAAGTACAGTTTGTAGGCTGGAAAAACAATTTCTCATAAAAAATAATGAATTTAACTTAATTAGTATCTTATATTTTCTCCTTCCTGTCAGTAAGGTCGACTTGTTATGCGGGCTTTCTTAGGCCTCGCCACACAAGAACTTTTAATATATTTACAAAACAAAGTTTCGTTACCCAAGGATGTTCAAAGTGAGGCTTGGGGGCCATTTGTTGGCCCTACACTGATCTTGTGTGGCCCATCGACTACAATTCAAGAATATGTTTAAATAAATTAGAACAAAACTATTACTTTTAGAATCTACTTGCCAACATTTTTGCTGACACAAAGTGATCATATTTTCCAAGCTCTATGCCTTCGTTTCCAGTTTCATGCTAAATAGGACCAAATCTACAAACTTTAAAGAAACAAATTTGCTTTTAATTTCAGTTTCTGAACTTGGCTAAATAAAGCAAGTGCTTCCAAATGAAGACTGGTCCAGAACCTGTTTATTATTATTGAGAACTTACAAAATAATTTCTCAGTTTTCTTCAGTTGAGCCCAGAATAATAAGCAAACTGGTTTCCTTAATTTTAACAAGGAAAACGTGCAAAAAACTTTTGAAGTTTCTACAAAATGATTGATTTCTTTATTTGTTTAATTAAAATAGTTTATGCCTAGTTTAATGTTGAAAAGGGGAAAAAAATAATTTTAGTGTTTTGAAAATTATACTTTTCTGGTAAGACTACTTTTGAGTTGAAGATTTTGTCTAAAAGTTTGGACACCCTGTCAAACGTAACAACAGTTTTATACTCCAATGTGAGACAGAGAAGACGTTCAACTTCACCATCTCTCCAGACTAAAGCCTCCACTCATTCTGTGCTGTCTGCTATACTACCATACTCCAAGTTTAGCACCACCTACAGGTGTGGAGGAGTAAAAGCAGTGTTTTTTTGGCCACTTGTAAACATCCTTATCTGGGCGGGGCCTTCATGTTTTACTGACATGAAGCAGTTCCTGAATCAATCTGTTGATGTTGCAGTCGCCCCAAGCTGCACAGAAAATGTTGGTTTCTCTTCCTCAAACCTTTGTTATGTTTAATCTTTCTCTTCAAACTGAAATCAGTAAAAACTGTTGAGATAAAAATAACCTCCATGTAAATGATACTGTCCTCAAGCTTTCTCCTGCTTTTTTGCATGGAGTGGACCTGATTACATTAAGATATTTCTGTTGAATACTAATATTTGCTTCAAAACCTTCTCAACTGTAAGAGTTTAATGTAAATATACAGAATAATTTAACATCTAAAATAAAACTAGTTAGTTCCTTCTTGGACGTGTTTGTTTGGAGTTTAGTTTCTCTCCAGCGGTTGGCATGAACACTTGTTGCTTAACTACAGTCGCCACAATTTACTGCAGAGATTCAAATCCCTGAATGCGGCGGGTGAGTTGCATGTTGGGTGAGTTGCATGTTGGGTGAGTTGCATGTTGGGTGGGTTGCATGTTGGGTGCGTTGCATCGGTTCGCTGCGCCGCTGCGTTCAGATCCCGTGTTACGGCCGCAGCAGAGCTGATGAAACGACAGATTCCCGTTTTAAACTCTTGTTTCTGTCATCCCAACCCACAGCCATTCCAGCTAAGCAAAAGTCACTGAAGGAAGAGGTTGAGTCATAGATCAGTTGATTGAAGAAAAGCTGAAAATATTTCCTTGATAATGAAATGTGACTCATGTAGATAATTTTAAAACTGGTTTGAAAAGTACCGGACTCCTCCTGTGGTTTCTGGGTTTCTCCGGTTAGAAGGTTGTTTTTAGATTTTCTCTCATTTCCTGGACAGAGAAAAGCCCCAGTTAAAGTTTAAACATGCTAAGAAATGCATGAAGTTTTCTCTAGTCTGGCTGTGGCGGATGGATGGAGGATGCACTGCAGCCCTGTCTGTGGCCATGGCAACCAGTGGGTACTGCAGACAGAGGACCTAAGGGCCCGACTCTGAGGCTCCCACCAGAGACAGCGCCGCTGCTCAGAATAGACCCAATACACACCAGTGTGGAGCCAAGCAGAAGTGGGTTGTTGCAGACCAGCATCCACTCTGAGCTTCAGCAGCCAGGCTGGAAACAATACCTGCAGGCTTCAGGAGAGTCTGAGGCCAAGCTCTGGTTTCCAAGGTGACCACAGGGCTTTTCTACCAGCCTGGAAGTTACTTGGAAATGAGGAAAACTATTTTTTTCCACCTGAAAATCTAAGCTGGAGTGTAGAGATGCACTGGTCAGTATCAATGAGTTATGTCATGTTTGAATTGCTGACATACGATGAAAACAGAATTATGAAGTCAACGTTTTAAACATTCATTAGCTTCTTAAACCAGCAACACCGTCACTGTTAGCATGGTAGCATTATTAAAACGACAGCATCTATGGATATTCCCTTGTCTTAACTCATTTCAGAACAAATCTTTAAACCTTAAATAATAAATCAATCTTTATTGCAAACAGCCTTCCTGTTATCTACTAAACTCTCTGTTGAAGCCTGAATGAACTGCAGACATGTCCTGACTTGTTTCCTTTTAAACAGTTTCTTCCATGTTTCCTCCAGGGTTGCCAGACTGAGCTGGTTTCCCCCCATTGGGCCAGATGTTGAAATTGCTGCTTTTCACAACATTTGTTGTTTTTAGAAAATGTTTATAGGAAAATTCTATCAAGATAGTTGACATCGTGTTGCAGAAAAGCAGATTTGCCTGCATATCCTTTCACTCACTTTATTAATTCATTTTGAAATGTCTAGAGTGTCGAACGTGACATAATCAATGATTAATAATAATTGGCTATTAAAGTGTTATGTTGTAAAACATAAAGTTTGATTTGAAAGGGCAAAAACACAAATAGTGTTGTTTCCTGAATTGAAAATGTGTAACTTTTAATCTTCTTCACTCAGTAACAACGTCTGCACTTAAGAGAGTTGTTCCTGTCTCCTAGGTGACTTTAAATGATATGAGGCATTCACTGATCAGTAAAATATCAGGTTTTTGAGTTTTCATCTTTCCAATGAAACTGAAGATCAATTAAATCTGATCACTTTCTCAGATTATCTGTAGTTAACTGGTTTTATTTACCAATAGGTTAATACCAAATATCCTAAAAGACGTGGAACTGGTAAATTAAAAAGTGAACTAAATAAATATTTAGTGGCAAATATGTGAACTGAAAATTGTCTAGAGATATTGAATGTTTTCCAAACATGATCAGTTTTTCTGCTGCATATCAGTCAGTTAATGAATCATTCAGGTATCAGGAATGTTTGTTTGGTTTAGGTAATTAGATTTTATTTGCGGCTTTTTTTAAATTCTGATTTTATTTAAGAATCTAATATGAGATCTTCAGATGCTGCTGAGTCAATAAGGTTCAAGTCTACTGGGTCAAAGGTCAGCATGAGGAAAGTCGCCTTAGACTTGAGAGCAAATGATCTGAAGATTTAACCCTTTCTCTCCAGCAGGGAGAAGTAAAGGCATGCAAGCTGCATGAACGGTTGTGCAAATTTCTTCTTACACATTTTTTTTATTACTGCATAAATAATTTTTCATGGCAGGATAAATGCGGCTCATTAACAGTTGAGATTGCAGTGTGGTGACGCTTTTCCCCTCCATCTCTGCGTCCAGATGTCCAGAAGAAGCAGCCAGAGGACGACCTCGCCTCCAAGCCAATCCAAAGTCCCGGGAGTAGCCAATCATCCGTGTTCAGCAGCGACAGCAGCAGTAGCAGTAGCAGTAGCGAGTCACTATCGTTGTCGCTGCCGCCCGGCTCGGAGCCGCCGTCAGCCGCAGAGTCAGCCGCCATGTTCTCCAGCCGGACAGAAGGTAAACGTCGTCATGGTTACCCTGTTCACCTGTTTGAACAAGCTGTTTTTAAGGCTTCAAGTCCTAAAACTAGATAATGTAGAAGTTACAAAAGTAACTTCAGAGGTGAATGAAACGTTGGTGTCTAAAACGAAGCTGACGACTTGGTGATGAAGGAAGGAAGACTGGACCTGATGATGTTTGTGGAGAGTGCAGAGCTACAGAGCACGGCTGGTCTGAATGTAAAACTCTGTCTGGACACTAGGTGGAGCAGCTCCCAGTCTTTGAAGCATTTTCACAGAAAGAGTTCAGTTAAAGTCCCAGCATGAAGCCGGGTTCAGACATGCAGAGTTCAGAGAGACGGCTGCTTCAGCAGCAAAATGTCTGTCCCCTAACAGCTAATCTGAGTTTACCTTAACAAGTCAGAATTTATTCTGCTTAACGTTCATTTAGCGATTGATGCGTTTGGGGTTCATGTAACATTAGCTTCAAAAGCTAAACTGTGAGAGGCTGATGGTAGAAATCACAGGAAGAAGTCGTTCAGCTGGTCTGGAGGCTCTACTCAGATTTTTTGCTGAAATGTAATATTTTTTGCAAATAATCAGCTGCATGTCTGATTTAGTACCACATATAAAAGGAGCTCAAATCGGATTTTTTCGGGGGGATGAAAAGATCAGAATTGAGCTGTTCAGACGGCCATGAAAAAGTCGCGCATGGACAAAAAAATAAATTTTAGTTGCATTTGCTTTCTGTGAGAACATAGAGATGGTCAGATCATCACTTCATCAGATCTGTCTCTGCAAATCATTCAGAAAACACTTCGCGTGTGTGTCCAAATTCATTCATTCATTCATTCATTCCTGCATTTTGCCTTTGTGAAACATTTTGCGAGCTATATGTCTGAAAGATGCTGTAGAAATAAACATTTACTTCTACTAATTTAGCGATGCACAAATTAAAAGCATGAATCAGTTGTGTTAGGCTTTTACATAGACATGTTGCTTATCATTTTTTAAACTTTTAAATTATTTGATTAGTTAGAAAAGATTAAATAAAGATCCTCAATATTTCGAGCTGGATTTTTACCATCTTGCTTAATCCTGTCATGGTTGCTAGGCAATGGGACATATGTAAGGCAGGGGTGGGAATAAATCTGAAGCTCACAGCAGAGGGCACTCTACAGTCCAGACTGGCCCTTTAATGCATCTTTAGGACAAGTTGTACTGCATCAGGTGAGAACATTGATCCAGATCTGTAACGTGATGAAGAGTTGTTCTTCGTTTCCTGCTTCATGTCCAACCAGAATCCTCAGGTCTCTGAAGGTAGCCTCTTCTGCCTTCATACCAGTTAAACCTCGAGTTTTCATCATTATGTTGTTGTTTCCCCTCCAGCAGGCTGTTGGCAGTGGAAGCAGGTCATTTCTCTGTATGCATCTCTCATCCTGTGACTGTCCATCTGCAGGCGTGACGTCCACAGAAACAGCCCAAGGCACACTCTGCACACCCACAAAACGCCCACGTGAATCAGGTAGGCGTCCGCCCCCTCCCTGCCCGCCGCCCTGCGTGAGCTGCCCCACTTCCAGCTCCACTCACGTAACCCTGCCGGTTGTGTTTGCAGCCTCCAGCCCAGAGAGCGAGGCCACGCCGGAGAAACGGCCGCGCACAGAAGAGAAGGAGGGGAACGGCGAGGAGAGCCGCGGGACGCCCAAACAGAAGAACCGCCGGCGCTGCTACCGCTGCCAAACCAAACTAGAGCTGGTGCAGCAGGAGCTGGGCTCATGTCGCTGTGGTGAGTTCTGCAGAACCCCAACACAAACGAAGCACTGACCATAAAACACAATTCATTCACTTAATTATTCTCAAGATTAATCGAGTAATCTGACTGAAAAAAGCACATTCTGCTGATTTTTCATTTACCCAGTGAAGCCTTTTTTAAGCAGTATTAGAAATATATTAGAACATGCAGAGGAAAAAGAATTTACTTCATTTTTAAAGTAAGAAAATAAACATTTTATGCCTAAAATGCAATAAAAAAAAACCTCACTTTTAGCTTCACCTGGTTTAAATCCTGTGGAAAAAAATCTCCCATTAAGCTTATTTTGGTCTAAAATTATTAATCATTTAATTGACAAGAGTCAGCAGATCAGCCTAAACTATATTGGTAAAAGGCTGAGCTTTTCACATGTTTGAAAGTTTTAGCTGCAGATTCATCCTTTAAGGCGAATAGCCTTTTTGGTCATATCATTTTTATTGTATTCCATTTAAAAATGGAATTAAATTTATATATTTGCACTTCCTCATACATTTCTAATATTGTGTAAAATTTGCTGAATTGTCACAATAATATACTCGATGATATCATACTTGATTACTAAAATGAACGCTACAGTTTTCATCTTTTCATTTGTTAAAACCTAAACATGCAGAACTGAGTCTATGTGACAAAACATGGAACGTTCTGAGCGTTTGCGGCGTTCCCGCCTCACTGCGCTCCGTGTTTCCTCCAGGCTACGTGTTCTGCATGCTGCACCGTCTACCTGAGCAGCACGACTGCCTGTTCGACCATCTGGGCCGCGGGCGCGAGGAGGCCGTGCTCAAGATGGTGAAGCTGGACCGCAAGGTGGGCCGCTCATGCCAACGCATCGGGGAGGAGTGCTCCTGATCGGCCGTCCCGCTCCACAGACCAGGCACTTACAGAGGAGGAAGAGGAGGAGGAAGACGGGGTGGGGAGGGGAGGGGCCGGTGGGCAGGGCGTCCTGCATCTGACCCAATAAACGTGGATCTAAGCTCGGTGCTGGAGCATCTGCTCTGTTCCAGGCCCCGCTCAGCATGTTCACACACACACACACACACACACACACACACAGCCTTAACCCCACCCTCCCCTCCTGGAGAGGATGGACCCAGTCAGACTCATCGCCATGGTTTCCTCCTCTTCTCTCCGTTTCTCTCTCCATCACAGGAAGTCCGGTCGAACGGTTCCGCCGCTCGGCCTGCTTTCATCTCTTCTTCCTGTCCTCCATGACTCGGCCGCGGCGGGGGGTCAGGCTCCGCCCCGCGGCCGCTCCTCAGGTCGCCATCAGGGGGTTGGAGTGTAAAACCTGTAACCCACCTTCCTCTTCCTCATTTCTTCTTCTTCTGTTCCTTCCATGACGTTTCGGTCCACGCGCAGCGTCACAGCGCCACCGCATGGCGTTGGGTGCCGTGACGGTGATGCGTTCTGTTTCTCCCAGCCAGTCCCTGCCTCGGCTCACCTGGACTAAATCATAAATATTAATATTAATGAGGAAAAAAACACTAAAGGACGGAGTCCGACAGATCAACCCTGTAGCAGATCCTCTTCTCCCGCTGAGTGGTACACAGACGGCGTCGCAACTTCATTTTGTTTTCACTGAAAGTGTTCGACACCAAAACTGCATCTGGAGTTCATTAGTGCTGAAGTGAACTGAAATCATTCTGCAGTTCCTTCGTTCTGTGTTTGGGACTGCAGGAAGCTGTTTGGAATGTAATAATTAGCATCTTATTTCATGTTTATATTTTTTTTTTAGCATAAGTCACCTTTTCTGCTTCTGAGCTTTCTTTTCATCAGAGAAAACCAGGATTAAAAAAAACAGCTTGAACCTGGATGACAGCAACCAGCTGTGATTGGCTGAGCTGTTTCAGATTTAATCTGATTCTGTGTTTTAATGATGCTTCAGGTGGTTTTGGCTGCAGAAACGAGGTGAATTGTTGAATTTGGTGGTTGGTTCTGACTGGGCCTCTGCAGCCTGCCTGTTCGGACTTTGTGCTGTGCATATTGTTCAGTTTTTCCATCTGTTCTTCAGAGACTCTTCTAACATGTATCCGTTTGTGGCATTGCAGACATTTTCTTCCTCCTCTTCGTTCTTAATTTGGGCATTCGGCACCAGTGTGCGTGCAAAGGTTTGAAGTTGCAATCTGTTAAAAACAGGCTTGGAATAACCGCACGGTGCAGCAGTACCCACAATGCATCATGGGTAATGCTGGGCTGTACGTTTTGTTGTAGGATTAACTAAGAAGCACGAAGCAGAACTGGAGCTTCTACAGCGTGGCGGGTTGAAAACCTGTCCATCACCACTTTACTATGCTAACCCTCGGCACAACCGGATTATTTCTTCCCTCCTTCGCCTCTCCCGTCTCCCACGGCGACGCAGCAACGTGTGAGAGGGTTCTGGAGAAGTTCTGACTGGTTCTCATTTCCATGCGTTTTTCTTTCTTTGAGTGTTGATGAGAAACAGGAAAAAAAAGATTATCTTTCTGTACCTTTTTAAAGAAGAAAATTATTTAACCGTATATCAGTTTGAGTTACTTACACCCTAGCATAGAGTGGCATATTTAGTTAAATGTATAAAGCAAGAACATAATTCTGTCCTATTTTATTTCCCTCTTAATTTGATCATGTTCCACTTATTTTTTTTTCTGCTGAGGAAATTAAACTGGATTAGAGGATGTTGCTTTTGTGTTGGTGTCGATTTATTTCCATGTTTAATGCAAACCTAACCTGTACTGGTACATTGAAAAATAAGAATTTGACTAAAAAAATAATCTATTTCAGTAATTCTGTTACAAAAAAATTACACCTGGTGTTTTGAAGGCAGTTAAATTCAGAAATACTATTCTAATCCCAAAGGGAAATGAGATGTAACTCATATCATCCCAGTATCTTTAGCATCGCTGTTGATGGTAATCCTGTGGGTTGAAAGGATCTCCAGTAGCAGTCAGTCTTGCAGTGAATCTGAAAAGGCTTCTGACTGAAGGCTGTTGCTATATGACCGTTATGACATGCTAACAGCTCCATTTCCAGACAGCAGAGATATTTCACAGTAACATGATCTGGATGACATCATCAGTTGTTGGCTAGCTGTTAATCCGCCTCTTCTGCTTCTGCTGTTTCTCTGTCCCTGTCCAGCCGTATGGTTAGAAAGCTGAGAGACAAAGGATGGCATGATCAATAGACTGTTTGAACTTTGTGCTTTTCTCCATTCCCTGGTTCTGCTCTGCATCCATGAAGCCTCTGGTTCAACTCCTTTGGGGTCAAAGTTCATGTATTTGCGCTTTTGAGATGCTAATCTGCTCCTGGCACATTGTTGCCATAGTTATGCATTATAACTGAAAGTAGGAAAGTTTCTACTAAACCCAGCTTTCCACACACTGACGTAATGTGCATGTAAGCATTTATTTATCAGATATTCACCGTGTACAACAGCCTGAATG
This sequence comes from Poecilia latipinna, assembly GCF_001443285.1. Classification (NCBI taxonomy): domain Eukaryota; kingdom Metazoa; phylum Chordata; class Actinopteri; order Cyprinodontiformes; family Poeciliidae; genus Poecilia; species Poecilia latipinna. Next base: position 349,755 of record NW_015112900.1, read on the forward strand.
TCGCTCTTTACATGTGGTTGCAGTTTATACACCACTTAGAAATCAAACTGATTCATTAAAAACTAATAGTTTCTGCACATTGTAGCAATCTAGGAGAAATCTTTGAGGTCTTTGACTTTTCTCGTTATGTGAAGGTAACCTTCAAAGAAACCATTGTAGAAACAAACTCATTTCTGTCCATATTATTAAGAGAAAATGCATACAATAATTCCACGCTCCCAGTGCAGCACGGTGCTGCTGTTGAGATGTAAAGCTAAAGCATGACCCAAACGACTGGTGCTACAGAAAACTGCAGGAATGAGGTCATCACCAGCAGGAAGGTGACTCCTGCTGCACCGCTGCTAATGAGGTTCAGGGACAAACATGGAAATGTAGCAGGACTGCAGAAAGAGATGAAACTTTCCCCTAAACTCTACAACATAAAACAATACAAATATAAAAAACTGCACCCAACAGTTAGCATAGCTGTTCTTAAATTATCCCCAGATTGAAAGAGAACAGGAAGCTGCTGAGAAGTTATTCCCTGATTTCCAAACTGATTTATTGATTTTTTTTGTAACAACATTCAGACTGAGACTGACTACCAGCACACTACAAGCTGCTACAAATAACACAATGACTGTCAGTAAAATGTTTTGATTTATAGTTTCTTCTCACACTTATAAATGAACATATGGTGCTCTTATTGTATTGCTTTGTTTAGCAGGCAGCATTTAGTGACCATTAGTAAAACGTAACCAACATCAGCTTTACGTCTGATGCTACAGACGTACTATTAAGAAAACTAAAGTTGGTAAACTCAAAACCAAATCAAGTTATTTGAAGCTAAAAATCTTTAGATTTTGAACAGTTGCAACTAAAATAGGAAAATATGTTTATTCAGTATATTTTTTAAAAGGCAGATAATAAAAAAAGACAGTTTGCAAAGGAAGTCGATGTAGATTCTTACCTGAATTGTATTAAATTGGGATGAAAACTGCTCACAGAGACTCGTATGCAATGCAAGACATTCTAAATCTGCATTTATCTATGCAATACATTTCTTAGATAACTGTCTTTCAAGAGTGGGCTAACTTTTTATAAAAATAAAAAAAGATTTTGGGTCTTAATAAAGGACAGGAACAATTTGAAAAAGGAGACAGGATTGATGAATTTGATCTGTTCTGCTGTGAGATTAATGCCCACTCAGCACCTGCAGGGCACAGTGTGCCACCACACTGGGATACTTTTGCTCAAAGGTTAATTCCCTGGAAAGTACAAATATGTGAGATAGCTGCTTCATTGTTTCTTCAAGGTCTTCATAAACACAACAGTACCTGCAAAAGCAATTTTAACAGTCGACTCATGTATAAAACGCTACAATTGCTGTGGGAATATCAGAAATACAGATTTTAATGATCAATTTGAAGGTAACATGAAGCTGCAGAAACATTCATGTTTTTCTAAGGTTTTCATGCGCATTTTCAGTTTTTGCAGACAATATAACGTATTGTTTGAGCAAAACAGTATTTTTTCCAAGCTTCACTGGAAAATGTGGTTTTGCTCTGTAGTTGCGTTACCTCACCACTAGATGGCGCACCAAGCTAGTTGAAGCGTTTATCTTTCTGAGCTCTTTCCTGACATAAATGGGATCATTTTTTATACTTTGCTCCACATGTTTTATTCATGAACTCTAAGACAGAGCTATGTCCTCAGTGGGATGTCTGATAATTTATTGAAATAAAACGTGGGATCACTGACTTTCTCTTTTCCAACTCTACATTAATGGGACTGCAGCTACAAATCCAGAAAGCCTTCCTGCTCTCTCTGCCTCGTTCTACCACTTTTAACCACGTCTATCTCAGGTTTTCCATTTGTGTTTTTGTTTTCTGTCTTCTTCTCTTTCTTTTTCCTGTCTTTCCAGCTGTTTAGTTGCAGCTGGAAACGTTTTTTCTTTATTTCTCAGTAGGAGCTGGGTAGATTTCTGTGATCAAAGTTCAGTATCACTTTGACCTCATGTCAGCCATGTTGTGCTGTTATATTCTGACCTGTGACTCAGCAGTGAAATCTATTTTAAACTTCAGAAACACATCACTGCTGACTGGTCACTACACATGCGCTGCATTTGTGCCTCATCTGAAAAAGATAAACTGATGGTGATGCTTCCATAAAATATAGATTAATGCATATAAATATGTCCTAAAGCTTGGGTTTTTGTCTTTTTGCTGAAATGATTTGCTTCTCTACCTCCTGCTTGAGCTGCTATTGCCTCTGAAAAACCACTAATTAGAGCCAGGAGGAGGGTCTTAAGTGCTGTCAATCATGCTTGTGTATGCACTGCTAAATGTGCTAATGGTGGAGAAACAACTTACCGTTGAAGAAAAACGGTTTATCGCCCGTCATCGGTGGCCATGCAACTAGCCAGAGCATTCATGACAGCCTGCTGTGGTGAACCAGTTGTAGCACAGCAGAGAGCAAGGGGACGAGTGTGAGCAGCACAAACACATGAGTGATTGACCGTGCTAAGACCCTCCTCCTGGCTCTGCTAATTAGCACTGAAATCACTGGGAGAAGGCAGAGGAGCTTGATGTTTTTCACAGGTTATCTGTCTAGACTTAAACATCGTGACAATTTTAGTATATATCCATACTAATTACATACTGCAGCTTTAACAGGGGGCCTCAAATCAAATTATGCTCAAGGCCCTGCTTTAGAGTGCTGAATAGTAAAACAATGTCCAAACCAGATTTCACATTTATCCTTTTTGTTGGTTTATCGTTCATAATTCCTATAAAATACAATTAAATTGTGTTGCAACGTGAGAAAATGTTCCGCTCTGCGGTCCCACACGGAGCGGCACACCTGGTTCTCCTGCAGCCGCAGACATTCACATGTCGCCCAGCACCGGAGCAGCTGAGTGGGTGTCGGCAGGTGGAGCTCCTCCATCCCACTCAAACCTGCAGGAGGGTCCAGGACTACCTCAGAGAAACGCGCTCAGCCTCTCACTCCATACTCGCGCGCCGACCTCACCGCACGTGGACACACGGCGGTGTTCCAGAAGCGCTCGAGCTCCGGTGAGAGTTGAGAGCGCGTCAAGGAGCGCGCGCGCGCACGGTGTTTAACAGCCAGCGGGACCGGACGGGCTCGTGTCGGCTCAGCTGGAGGAGCTCCCTCTGCTTTTATCCGCTTCTTTTATTAGTATTTTGTTTAAATCCCGGTTCCTAACATGGGATTCTGACAGCAGCCGGGCTGCGGGCGCCGTCGGCTCCTCCTGACCGGAAAATGAAGCGTCTCTGTCGGAGGCTGGCGGTGGCCGTGGCGGTGCTGGTGTGGCTGGGAGCGCTGGTTTACCTGCTGGTGCTGAGTCGGAGGAAGTTACCGGAGCTCGGTGCGGGAGCTGGAGCAGCAGCCGGAGGCGGAGAGACGGGGAACAACCAGGTGAAGGAAACACCCACACACATGTCACTTTGTGGTTAACAGACTGAAACTGATACTGGAAGGTAATGAAACACTGATAAGTTTCTCCAGGTGTTTGTTTTTATTCGCTTCATGACATTTACACTTCGTAACAACGTAAAAAAAAAAAGAGATTAAAGAACTGATTTAGTAGAGATTTACTTTCATTAGAAGAAAACTTGAAATATAGGATTATAGACTTCATATGTTGAGGAGAAGTTAAACTTCCTGGTTACTTTATGCTTTATTTTTCTAGCGACTTCATTTAACTGCAAATTGCTTTGGACTTTCAGTAAAGTTAATGAATTCTCTAATGTGTGTTGGTTAAAGTACTTGGTGACATAAAACTGAAGATGTAACCAAACATCTTTCAAAGTGCCACTTTCTTTCAGACAGATCCCACTGTCAGGCTGTTTAAACTTTTTATTACTTTTTAAGCAGCTTTACATTCTAAGATATATTTTTTTTAGCTAGATGGAGATAGATAAGACTTTATTATCCCTTGGGAAAAAATCATTTTCCAGCAGAAATACACAAACAGTTTTTGTCTTTGCTGATTTGCAAACCACTTTATTTCCAATTTCAGACTCTTCAGCTCATACTGACCCATTTCATTATCTGACACAGGAGTTATTTCTGTTGTTAAAGTTTATTATAAAAGGTTAAAGTCCGTCCAGTTATCTGTCATTGTTTCTGCAGGATCTACTTTACTCCTTAATCTGTAGAATTCAACTGGTGTCCTACATTTAAGTTATCAGGAGTGTTTTTTTAGGAATCTTGAGGAAGATTTGGAGCAGTGTGCAACATAATGCAACATCATTATGTGTGAATTTCTAGTGCCATTAGATGAAAGTATAAATTTAAAGATTACTGTCTTTGAAACTGAAGCTTTGTTTCTGTTTGTCTGAAGAAGTAAAGTATCTTAACTATCAGGTGTCCATCAGAACCAGGCAGTTAGCGGTTCTGTTTGGCTTGAATTTAATGACTGTCTGCAACTCTGAGATGAAAGGTTTTCAGATAGAAAGCTGTTTTATTGATGTTTTTGTGGAAGGGATGCTGCGTATCGAGCTCCTTCGTTTGCTGGGTTTCAGCCGTCTTTGTCTTTTGGTAAAGTGTGAATTTCTAAAACAGAAACGCTGCAGAGCTGCGTGTTTTTAGCATTCTCTCTTCATCATTCTGCTAAAATTTAAATATCATGTTCCTCAGATGTTTGTCGCTGCACCTGAGCTCAGCTTTTATAACTGAGCTGTAAATGCAAACTGGATGTTTTCATAGAGGTCTGGGCACATTTTGTGTGAGAACACCTGCACTGTGTGTTTATGTTTCTGTGATGATCTGATGCAGTGAAGTGGAAGCTATAAAGCCAGAGCTGTTTGAGGCGGAAATCTGTTTTGATATCTCGCGTTGTAAAGAGCTAAGCTGCAGCTTTAAACTGTGAAGCCAACTTTTTTTTCCACACAGTCCTGCAGTGGAAAGGGATTATTAAATCCATCTGAGCTTGGCTCCGTTATGGTGCTGATTGTTAGTCTCAGTATACAAATACAAGGAAATAAAAGTCCAGCTGGTTTATCTAATCACCACTGAATTATTTACTCTAAATATATAAATATTTGTACCAATGTGCCCTTTCACATTACGATGCTTTAATATTTTCTTGATATTTTAGAATTGAATAAAATTCCAGCGTTTACTTGTACCGTTGAGAAATCCTTCTTGCCAAGTTACAGAACAGGATCTTTATTGGGTGGAATTTTTAAAAAATAGACTCTGGGTTTAAATATACAATTTACTGCTTAAATAAACACATGTTTTAGTGTTTAAAGTTATTTTTTTATCGCTTTTTAAACAGCTCCACAACCTGCCTTTGTGTGATTTGTGTCTTGTGCGGCTCTGACGCCTCAGCCTGATGTACTTCGTGTCTCTGCTTGTCTTACACTTCACTGACTTCCAGCAGCAAAAAGCAGACAAGAGAATAACACTGAACTTGATTTTTCCAAAACCACACGCGTTTCATCTCCTGGACATACTAGTTTTGTTTTCCAATGAATTTACATTTTCAGTTTAAGTCATGGATTTGTTAAAAACAGCTTGGTTAGTTGTACTTGTCAGTAATTCTGATTTCTTGAATCATTTTTAAAACAGATGGACGACTCTCTGCTGAGCTAAACTTGGAGAAATACTGATTGTCTTTTCTGTTTAAATTATTCAAATTCCTTTTCATAAATAAGAATCAACTTAATGTGATATGTGTGCGGCGTTTTACAAAATGACTTAGTGCATCACAACTTGCACCAATATCATCTCATATCACGTTTTGCTAATATTCAGATTCTGAGAGTTTTCAGAATGAAAACCTCAGTTTGATCCTGTTTTAAAAAAAAACATCTTCAGAGCAGTTTTGTCTTCATTTTAAGGTTTGTGTGAACGGAACGTGTTTTCAGATGGTTTATTTTTCAGCTGTTGAGGCTGAATTTCCTGTTGCTGTAAGTTGACCTGAATACATTCCTCTGCTAAAAGTCTCAGTATGAAATTTAAAGAGTAATTAAACTGCTTTAGCTGGAGATAGAAACAAATGCAACCACTGTGGCCCATCAAGAACAGAAAACAGGGAGGAAAAGAACTTGTGTGGACTTGTTCTGCAAACTCTGAGCTAATGAGTGAATCTCTGCGCTTTCTGCAGGAGTGTGTGTGTGTGCGTGTATGCGTGTGTATGTGCAAATGAATGGATCTTTTCAAGTCATGACACACGTGCTTTAACTCCTCTCTGCTACTTGTGCCAGATTCAGACTTGCCAACTTAATCCCACAGAATTTCACAGCCAGTGCGAAGCTGTCGGATTTGTCAGCAGGTAAAGGTGGCCTCCTGCGATCATTACTGTGCACACAGTCTGCCTCTGTTACAGGAGTAAGAGGAGCTAATTGGGATTCATCCAGTGTGTGAAGGCTTATTATCTGAATGCATGTTGGAACTGGAGCTGGAGATACTTTGGACCAGAATTTTGACCGTTTTGTTGGTGCTCAATAGTTTTAATGCAACTCAGCTGTTTTTAGGGGAATTAAAGTAAAAGGACTATTGTATCTAGAATTAGCATATCTTCAATAAAGGCAGCTCTCATCTCTGGAATGACTTCCTGTCAGATAAAGTTCTGGACTTTGGCTAGGCCATTCCAGAACTTTGATTTTCATCTGCTGCAGCTGTTCCATTGCCAATTTTTGACCAGCTGTAACTTTTACCTACAGCTGTTTTGATATTTCACATATGGCTGGAGTTTAAGTAAATTTTTTTGTTCAATTTTCTGTATAAAAACAGACTTATCATAAAATGTAATTGTTGGTCAGATTTGAGCTTTTTCTTAAATAATTAGAGTTTGTTACACTTTACTGTCAGAACTGAGATCAGCTCAGAGTCACAAACAAATAATTTTATTGACATAAAGTCGCAAATGTCTTGACCTGGATTTTCTCAATAGTTGTGGTTCTGGACCTTTGAGCTCATCTAGAAATCTTTTGGACAGTTGAACATATATAAATTCAGTTTTAGCTTTAATAAAACATAAAATTTCAGAATCAATAGAGTTTTAATTTTAACTTTTGTGTAAATGGTTTTTCTTTTAGGATTGAAATTCCTAATTCTGTTCCTGCTAAATTCATTTCCATGTTTTGCATGTAATCAGAAGTTGTTTACACAGGCTCTTATTGGCTTAATCACATGTTAATCACATTATTAGCGTATATGTAAATGCAGGCGGTGTTAGTGTTGGGTAACTATCAGCTGGAGCGGTGCAGAGGAGCATAAATACATAGCAGGTCAGGAACAATCAGCAGGTCTGTTCCTCGTTTGTGGCTCTGAATAAACATTAGATCCTGTGTTTGTGTGTGAGCCTTAAATAAATCCCAAAGGAGGAGTGTGTGTGTGTGTGTGTGTGTTATTTATTTGTTTCTCACCCATCGTGACTTCTTCTTCGCCTTACTTGTTAGGGATGTTGCTGTTTACTCAGTTTTTCCTGACTAATCAAAAATTGTCCCAAGCAAACAGAAGTAAAATGTTCAAAACAATTTGCAATTCATATAAAACCAAAGATATTCAACAGCATAAATCTCTATCCTTCTGCCTAATAGTGCCAAAAATGGTAATGCATATAAAACCAACACTAAACCATAAACAAGTATAAACTTTGAAGAATTGTTCTGAATATCTGTGATAAAAATTAAAGCTTTATAATAAAAATGTAAAAAATTGCAAAGAAAAAGTAGTAAACAAATACCAAACTGAAGTTTTCGGTTTCTGTGAGACGTGATATGCACCAGTTATTTCATTCTTTGTTTTGTATTGGTAAAAAAAAAAGTCTGCTGCTGTTTATGTTAAGATGGATGTTAGAGAGTTTAGAATAAGTGAACCCTTCTGCCTACACTTATTTAACTTCTGTTAAACTCTGTTTTGTTTACGTTTGTCCTGTAATTTTACAACTAACAAAACATAATTAATTATTTCTACCTTTCCTACTATGATAAGTCAGTAATTATAGGAGCAGAGGTGACGTCACACTGTGTGTGTGAGGAATCACTCCAAAACAGGGTTTTACTATTTTAAAACAGATTTATTGACAGTGTAAATGTTTGACTTTTTACATTAGCAGTTCAGAAATTAACTTTATTTTATTTCTGTCTCTGAGAATGTAACTGATAGATTCACAAAAATGTCCAAATCCAGGAAGTTCAGTCAAGTTTTTTGTTCCTATCATGTTTTATTTTCAACACACTCGTCTAGTCCTGTGCATCTTTTCCATGCTTAGTTGTTTTATTCCTTATATATTATCTTCTGTAAAACACTTTCCAGCTTATTTTCCATGTTTGTTTCTTCACTTTTAAGCCAGAAACCATCACGGCTGTTGAACTTTGAGACGTTGGATCTCATTGAAATTCTCTCTGCAAACCGGATGTTGTCCGCCTCTGACAGGTTTCTGTCTGTCGTTCCTCAAGAAAAACATGATCGATGCTCCAATCATTGTGCTCGCCTTGTGTATCACAACGCCCAGCCGCTCCACAATAAGACAAGACGCAAACACAATGCCCCCTTACACTACAGTAAATGACACAATTACACACATACACAAACTGGAGGCGCATTCGCAGTTGAAATTATTCATTTCCCCATATGAAATGCGGTTATTGTTCCTTTCTCCTTCCCTCTCCCTATCAGGAGGTATTCACATGGACAAGAGGAGAGGGAAATGAGTTTTCAGAGGAGCCATAACCGGCTCCCAGGGTGGGAATAATGGTAATAATGTTTTATATGAAGCTCGTAGTGCAGCGGGGCTCACAGGTTGGCTAACTAAACTGGCCTCTGCCACTGAGGGCCTTATCTGTGGGAAAGTCTCATCACAAGGCAGACAACCTGCTGCTGTTTGAAAGCTTCTCAGGATGAATCACCCGGCAGTTTGGCTCTTCTACTGAACCCAAACATTACAGCTGGGAGAAAAAACAAATAGTGTATGCAATGCAAATATGAGGTAGTTACTCAAGTTTCCTGGATGTTCCTCTTTTACATTCATCTTTTGAGATTTCTCACTTTAACAAAGTTGTTTTTTCCACATAGTTCATTATGATAAAGCCACGCAGTCTGGAAAAAGTTTGATTCTGGTTTCATTAAATAGAAAAAACCCAACTATATTTCCAGATAATTTTTCTTTCCCACTGTTTAAAGGTTAAACCTGCCTGTCCATCAGTTAAACATGATATTAGGAAGACATGTGATCAAGATGCTGCTGAATATTTTACAGACTCTTTTTTTTTCCTTCATTACAATCTCCACATCAGCCACTATGAGCTTCAGCATCTCTGCAATATATAAAAATAAAGTTAGCGTTGAAGATTGTTGAAGTCCAATTAAGAGACCAAATATATAAAATACGGGTGATTTTGATTGATGGCAGGTGAAATATCAAAAGGCTGATCACTGTTCAAATAATAACTTTCGTATTTGTACTTGTGTTGTTTTGTGTTTGGAAAAGTTTGAAAGTTTGACATAAAAATGTCCAGGAAGTCTGGAAGCATGTTTGCCTCAAATATAAAATATTGCATCATCTCCCTCATTACTGCAGGGTTAAAAATCCTTACAAACCTGCTTCATCAGCAGAAACGCCTTTGGCTTGTGTAATTTGCTGTGGTTAAGTAACATGGACCTACTGGACGCCACCTGGAGTTAGTTTGGTTTTCTCATGAGTCATATTTCATCAGAATCAACGGAACAGGCTGCAGTTCTGTTTGCTCTGCTTCCTCTCTACATCCCAGTGTAATATGCAAAGGTTAGCATTAAATACCAGTAAAGTCCATCATAATTCCATGATCTGAGCTTTATGTTATGTAAAGCTGATATTCTGGCTAAACCCAAAGGCTCCATGCTTCCTCACTACGGACACTTAAACGTTGGGCTGCTATAAAAGAGCACATTAAGAAAATTACAGATAAGTAAGTGAGGTGTTTTAGAACAGCATTGATTTCTTGTTTTGCTCCTGCAGGTTTCAGCTAAATGAGCAGTCTGTCTGTATATTACACAGACAGCCAATTTGCAATCACTGTGCCATTCCTGCAGCAGCGAGTATGCTTCCTACAAAAACCTAAGAAAAGGATGTTTTGCATTTTCAGCCTGGCTCATTCCTTCATTCTTTATAAATGATTCAGCCAATTCTTAAAAAAAAAAAAAACTAAAAAAAAAAAAAAATGCAAGAATCAACATAAATGGGATTTTTTTTTAAACTTTGAGGATGCGGCACAATCCAATATGTTTGACTGCAGAGTCATCCGAGTCTACAGTGTTTGCTTTTGTTTCCAACATCCTCAGATAAACACAGACTGAAAAACGTAATAATTCTAGCTTCAGTCGTAGCTATGCTGTGTCTCTAAATCAACATGTACAAATTAATTTTAATATCAAATGTTATTTGTATAGTATTTGTTTTGGTATTACTGAATAGTGGCTGCTTTTAAAAAGAATGATTCACCATCCACCCGAACTTTATAAAGGATATTTTTTAAATCTTATGCTATTTGATTTTGATCTATAAATTAATCAGCAACAAAAAGCTCCAGAACTGAAGGGCTAAACAAGGAATCTGTCGACCCGTAACAGATAACTTTGGAGAAAATCAACCTTAAACTTTGTGTCCAGGGAGGAATTTATAAAACACTGCTGCAGAAACTTAATTTGATCTGACTTATGTTTTAGCAACAAAGTGATTGCTAGAAAATTTTAGTCTTAAAACTTGACAGTAACTGGTAGTTCCCAAACTTTTCAACTTCTTGCCAACAAATAACTTTGTCTTTTATAAAGCAAAGTAGATTTACTAGCATAGCGCTGCTAATGCACATGGGGATTCAAGGTGCTTTATGCAAAAGTGTAAGTAGCATAAGTGCAACCAAAAATGTATAATATTTTGTCTATTATTCTGTTATTTATTTTCTTTTCCAAAATGTCAACTCTATCAACAAAATTATTATTTTAATTTCAAAACATAGTTTTATTGAAAAAGTTGCATCGGTATACATCTGCTGTTTGGGAGATGGGATGGCTTAGTTATTGTTTTTTTTTTAATTAAAACATCCTAAAGCTAAATAAAAAAAATAAGCTTTTTACTGCTTAAAATACATCAACATCATTCCTTAGCGATGCTTGATCGTTTGTAGCAATGGATGCATCTGCAGCTAAAAATACTTTTAACATCAAAAAGCCCTTTATGCTTGGCTTATCAGTACAGTGTAGAGCTGATCTAGTGCTTATCTTTTGGATTAACTAATTATTAATTGAATAGCAAAAAGTGCCTAATAGATTTTTTTTACAGAATTTGAACCAGGTGACGTTCTGGGTGGAACATATTTACAGGCAAAGTTTTTTTTTGTTTTTTTTCTTAAATGCAGAATGTATATATTTTTGTACAGTTTTGACTTAGTTTGTATACTGCAGTTAACAATTGATTACTAAATTGGTTGGTGATAACCTCGATAATAATTAATCACAATTAATCCAAATAATCATGTCAGCCCTACATTAAACCAAGCAGGTCTCAAATCTTGCAGAAATTATAACGTATGAATCATTACTAAAAAAAAAATCTTATATGATGTACGTGTCTGGTTTTAAATAACAGCGTGGCATTTAGTATGCGTCTGCTTTTGTTGAAATCTTGGCGGGTTGAAGAAAGGTTCCTGATAACTGGTCAGCTTTATGTTCCTGTCTCCTCTGATGTTCCACTTTAAACGTCATTTTCAGCTGAATCTGGGATGCTTTGTAAAATGTCAAAATGGTCTGATAGAGCAAAGTACAGTGTGTGTGTGTGTGTGTGTGTGCAAAGACTGCGTGAATAGCTCAGTAATTGTCTGCTGACATTTGTGTGTGCTGGTGTGAAAATTGTAATTCTCACCTTGATGTATGAAGGATTGAGCTATCAATCTACTTTATATAGAGTGGAGTGGAAAAGGAGGATAAAGAGAGTGGGAATGAAGGATAACAGAGACATTTGGAGCAAAAATGTGAAGAACTTGTGCAGAAAGGCAGAGAGAGAGAGAGAGTTCAGTAAAAAGCAAACTGGACAGAATAGGATTGTAAGAGAGAATGAGAGAAGTGACACAAAGGGATAAAACCACATTTTTAATGTTTAATTCCTGAAAAGTATGAAGGGAAAATGATATCATTTAGAAATATATGAGTGGGAGGAGAAGAGCTAAGAAGAGATAAAGAGCTAAGAAGCAGAATCACCTCCAACTCGAGGAACAACAGCGAGTCGACAGGGAGCAAATGAACTGGTTCAGAGCAGACAGAGAACAAGCTGTTTTCTCTGTCGCCAGTCATTTGTGCTCCACGTGTCATTTCTCCATTCAGCGCCGGTCACAGCCAGCTTCTGCTGCTTCAAGCCAAGCTTTCATCAATGCAATCACAGCATTTTCTGGCAGGTTATTGTTTAAAGTATGTCAGAAATCACTAAGCAGTGGGGTGACCATGCATGTCTTTGTGAGCAGTTTGCACAAATTAAGATGATCTTCCACAGAGCGACCGCTTTTTCTCTCATCACTGCAGGATGTTGTTTATGACTTGGTTTGTTTCCAGTTATTCTAACACCTGCAAAGCTTTGATTAATGTCAGTCAAAGGTCAGCTGGTCATTCACGTGCAGCTTAACCGACTCAAAATGAAAAGTATATTTGTAATGTCTTAATTTTTTCATATTCCACTAAGGGACAAGGGTGTAAAGAAAATGGATGGATGGATAGTTTGGTATTTCTGACTCCCTCAGTTTGAAGAATCAAAGTTCTGATTGTGTTGATGGACCTTGAAGGACTGTCGTTGTGACTATGTTCTTATTTTCCAGAACATTCTTATCTTAAAAAGTCAACATCCGTTTGCAAAGTGTGTTTTCAGAGAAATGATGACACGCTCCCCAGGTTTTCACGTCACACAGTGTTTTATTCAGCGTTTGTTCATTTCTATAAATATCCTGCAGCACGTTTGCTCTTCTTCTTCCACTCAGATGTTGATTCAGTTCAATGTGAAGATCATTTTCAGGATCAACAAAATGATTCTGTCATAATCACATCATCTTCTAATCTTCACATTGACCTGCTTTCTAATAGCCTCCCACCTTTTAAATGAACAAAGAAAACATGTGAAGGAGGTTAATGGTTTTGCCCCTGCAGCTTTCTGATTAATATTACTAAAGTCTGCATTCACAACTTTAGGATTGGGATTAAGGAGGAGACTAATGTGACATGAAATCTCCTTTCTGTATATCACGTCCTCTGATCAAAGACCTTGAACCATCTGAAAAGCTTTGATTCAGGTTCATTCTGGTTCAAATCGCCGTTTTGTTGCATCAGATGTGTTTAGGTGAGATGTTGGTCCATTTCAGTGCAGATTGGCAGTATAAATATTTAAAATTCATCATTTTTTGGCTAGAATGATGCGGTGTGGAGTTGACATCAGTTTATTGAAGCATTGGCTCAATTTTCTTTCTTTATTCTTTTTTCTGGTGAAGGACACATTTCAGGTATCATGTCACGGTCAAAAAAAAACAGCTAGATATGCTGAATGAATATTTTTCTCTTTCAGTGAGAGGATATGAATATAAAAATTTGACTATATGTCCAGAAAGAAATCAAGAAAATTTAAAATAATGAGCAGTCTCATGCAGACTGTCAGAGGAAATGACATCGATCGGGATCCACACACATCTGACCAACATGGAAAACTCTGAGCACAAACACTGTTTTAAAATGTCAGATCATATCCTGCCCACTTATTCAAACTACTCTGACGCCCACAGTCAGAAACGGCTCCATTCAAGTGTAATTGCATTTCGTAGCATTAAGTTAACAGATAATGTGTGCAGAGAAACAGACATGAGAGCGCCTGTAAAACATCCGTACACACCAGCAGTGTGTGTGAGGAGTTTTCTGCTCTGCTACTGCTCCACACTCTGTGTGCTAACTTATGCATGTTACTACACAGTGTGTTGACTTTCTGTCCCTACTCTGTCCATTATGGGCTGAAACATTAAAATAATGATCAGCCACAGGAATACAGCTCAAACTCTCTCAACATTCTGTCTCTCCTGTTAGAAACACCAAAGTCTTAATTTAACTTTATCTGATATCAGTCAGAAAGTGTTCCTACTTACTCCACATGTGGCTAAATGAAGGCATCAATGTGACACCTGAGCTGTTACATGTTTATTTCTCTAAATTTACCAGACATTTTATGAGATCCACACAAGCAGACATGAAAAATGAAAAATAATTTTCTCTGAAGAAATGACGGGCTGGGTTGCTGACTCCTCCTCGTCTCTCTGCTGGTTGATCAACAGGAGGTCGTGCTTCATGTGTTTTATCAGAGCAGGTTGCTGCCCAAATATTTGCCTGTAAAATAAATAAGCAAACTCTATTCTATCAAGACCAATTTCAGATATTTGGCAAAGGATCCGATTTATCAGCCGGCCATTAAAATCGCCTGACTTCCTCTTACACTGTTTTAGTGAAGATGAACTGAAAGCTCCAGGCTTTCACCAAACACTCTGCTGAAGATTATTCTGATAAATGCAACAATTAACTTAATCATGCCCCAATGCAGATGTGTAGAAATAAAGACAGTCATTTGGGTATTTATGCTTGCATTTCAAATCTTAATGAGGCTTTTCTGATGTGATTTCCTATAAAGTCTCATATTAATAATCCAAATTGCAGAAACAATATTCCATTTGACATTACAGTCTAGCTGAAGGATTGGAGTTGTTAGTCTCCAAAGTTTTTTTTTTTTTTTTTGCTTTGTGACTGATGCTAATCCCTCTTCAGGGTTTTATTTCCAGTCCGACACGAGGCTGAGAAGAAAAAGAAGCAGATACATTTCTGATGTTTGCAGCGCCGTTGTTGTAGCCGTCATCTGAAGCAGAGCACGTTCCAAGCTGTCAGTGTTGTCATAGTTGTTATTGTTGTGCTTGCTGGGGCTAATAGCAGATATATCCGCTCCATTAGCCGTTAATCTCTTCGCCAAGAGTGTGAAGAAAGCAATATAACCAGGAGGATTCAGGGAGGACTGATATGTCCAGCAATTCCTCTACTCTCCTCTGGAATCATTTCTTTTTCCATTTGTCCACACAGAGATAAACGCGGCTACACACACCTACAGAAACCTTCACACACCTGCAGTCAAAACCTTTAATGAGCTTCATTCTTGTCTCTTCAACTCAAAGACTATTGTTTTTTTTTAAATTTGGGTGTCATTTATCATCATATTTCTTTGCAAAAGCCTTGATGAAGATTAAAGGTGAGGCAGAGAGGGAGTGGATTTGTGTTTCTGTGTGAAAGAAAAGGGTGAGAGGAAAAAGCGAAGAGAAAAAACCCCACAAATACACAATGTATTTAGCCTCTTCTGTGAAGTTTGTTATTAATGCCTTTCGCTGAGGGTGAATTATTGCCCTGCTTGCAAGCTGCTCTGCAGTGTTTGCTGACCTCCCTCTTCATCTCACACAAACCCACTCTGAGCATTTCCACACAGTGAAGGGAGATTTTCCAGAGGCAGGTGAGGAATTTCGAACAGCTATGATTCGATAAGCATTTCTGAAGACTGCAGCCTGGATGTTTGTGGATTAGAGAGACATGGCGGGGCAGAAATGTCTCCTGAATTATAGATGTGGGAAGTTTTATCAGGCAGAACAGAAAGAAAACCTCCTACATTTATAGACGTGTACATCGGTTTTGGTTTGGTAAACGCAACCTCGGCTGAAACGTGGAAATCAAATCCTGCAAACCGATAAGATTTACTGACACAAGGCTAACAGGGAAGAACGAATGTTTGTGTTTGTCTTTAACAGCAGTTTTGGATTTCTGTCGGCTTTCTCCGAAAGAAAAGATTTACAACTTGCAGGTCAAAGCTTTAAGTGAAGATGGAGGAAATTGAGGAGGAAGAGGAGCTGATTGGCTGAACCAATATTACCCCCAAACCTTCTTTCAGACAATTTTGAATGAAGCTTTAGTCGAGATGTTTGGTGTGGATTTTTATTGCTCAAACAACAGAAAACCCTAATTTTTAAAAAATTATGCCGACAAATAGTTTGGTTTTCTCTTCCAAGGCCAGTGGCATTTTACAGTCTTTAAAGTTTTAGACATGAAAAGTAGAAATATGGAGAACTTGACAATCAGTCGTCGTTGGGATGAAGCCTGGTGGCCAAATCCACAGAAATGGTTCAACAGAAACAAAATCCTGCTGGAGCATTTTGTAAAATCGTTCCAACCGTGTGGAATATTAAAGGAGAAGATTTAGTGCTGTCAGGTTTTCTAAAAAAGGTTTGCTAATAATCCTAGTGGCTTTATTAAAAACAAACATTCAGACTATGCTGCTGCTGCAGTAAAATATCAATTTACTCTCAGGCTCTTTAGTAATCCTTACACAGGGTGGCAGTAAATGTTGCCAGCTCTGTATACCTTTTACGATTCTTGTAGGCCAAAATTTAATCATCTGTTTTATGTTGAGTGCATAGCGTGTCAGCATCTTTGAACATAAGCAGATAAAAATTGAAAGTTTTGGGAGCAACACATGTTCCGTTTAATTTAAAATAAACATTTTTAAGAGGCTTATTTTATACCCACAGCGTTTCCTGACACAAATCCTCACTCAGAAAATAAAGACAATGGATGTGCTGTGAGTTTTGGCTGTGTTTACAAGAGAAATAATCACACAGAGAAAAAATATGACAGGATGTTTTGTTGTATGTTTTCGCTCACACAGTGCATACACTCCACTGGGACAAAAAACCCAGAAGATCAACCCTGCACATGTGCAAACTGCTGATTAATAGGAGCTGCTGCTTATTCCTCCCTGCTATTGACTGAATGGAGCTGAAGAAGAAATGTGCAGCATGCAGAAAAGGATGTGATTGGTCCAAAAATATGCAACATCTATCAGGAAACATGTTGAATTAAAGTTTAAAGCACAACATTGACTGTTAACAGTGGTGTTTAAAGTAATATCTTTACAAATTTCATAAGATCAATCAACCATTATTGTATACATGTATAGGGTT
Source organism: Poecilia latipinna (assembly GCF_001443285.1). Taxonomy (NCBI): domain Eukaryota; kingdom Metazoa; phylum Chordata; class Actinopteri; order Cyprinodontiformes; family Poeciliidae; genus Poecilia; species Poecilia latipinna. Next base: position 366,752 of record NW_015112900.1, read on the forward strand.
TAATAGAATATATATTCAAGTAGTTTTTAATAATCCTTAGCAGTTTTTTCTGCATAGGCTTTTTATATACATGTGCGAAGGGTAAAACATTCGACTGTACAAGGTAACTTTTAAATTACATCCCATCTGTCATCTCATAAATATGCATGCAGACACACACCTGGATACATACACACACACACACACACACACACACACACAGAAAATCAGCCTTGGTTGTTTTTCCTCTCAGTTCTGAACTTGATTGAACAGAGATTTAAAATCTTGCATGGATGCAGAAAAAAATGCTGTAAATAAAAAAATGAAAATACAGAAAAACCTGTAAACAGATTTCTGTGAATGTCGCCTGCTCTGCTTCTCTTATGAGCTGCTGTGGATGCTTTACTGTCTGGCACTTTCCTGGACCATGAATATGCAATTTGATCCTGTGTTGATCCCTGTTGGGACTCTCCACCTCATCTCGACTCTGCCGCCTACACAACCAGGCCAAAGGTCGACTGCAGAGTGCACAAAACCTGAAGCAAGAATCTAGTTCCTGAAATCTCATTTCTGTTCTTTATCTTGTTACTGAACCTGATTGGCTGCTTTAGGTTTTTATGGTAATGTCATGGATCTTAAGAAAAGAAACTAAAGTTTGAATGAAGATTTGTTTGCTCTGTCTGGTATTTCTAATCATTCTGTACCAATAATTGGTGGATTTGATGATTGTAGCCACATTTGTGTCTGGTTAAAGCTATAGCATAGGATGGCACATTTAGAGGCAACTAGCAGGCTGTTTAAAAAAATAAAAAATATCCACCTGCATCGACAAGTTGCTAAAAAAGTGATTAAAACGTTAAGGATGTTTCAGGAAAGCTGAAACTGATGGTTGAGGTGCAGAAACCTCCCATTTTTAGAGAAGAAATCCTTCAAAGATGTGATATTTATGTCTGTAGGTCCAGTAATATATCAGCAGAACTTTAGTTTTCATAAAGAAAAAATACATTTCTGCTTAGCTTGTGAGCCATTTGGTTTCCACTTCCCAACTCACACAACTTTAAGTCATAAGATTATGTTGTTTGTTCTTTACTAGTTTAGAAAAGTAGGTGATTATGTCACTTTTAGTCAATGTTTGGTTTATTATAGATGAAAAGCTAAAAATGCTAAAGTTCAAATGCTGCCATTAAAAACATGATGAAGTTTTATTATTACATATTTACAAATTTTCTCTTCCAATGATGAGCAACTTCTATATTCAAGTCTGATTTTATTTTGTAGGTGCCGTTAAAAAGCTGCAGAGTTAATATAAAACGTCAGTATTGGATATATTTTTTCCATTCATGCAGTTTATCAGCTTCTAACAGAAAAAAAAGTCTTTTACATTTAGATGTAAAGGTCTTAATCTTGATCTGCACATTTTCATCAACGTTTTGTCCAGTGATTTATTCCACTGCTGTGAATCTGACTCTGCTTTTAGAGATGAAGTTATTGTAAAGGATGCCTGGGTGTGTTTGCTCTTTTCCAGAAGATAATGTCAGGTATTACAGTCTTTATGACTTTTTAATAATCATAATGATTGGTTTAATCAGAGCAATAATTAATTAAAAATCAGAATGATTTATATATTTCCTTTGCTGTCCCTCATCTCCTGATCTGTGATTAAAACTCTAAACTAAAAGCTGCAAAAGAGAACAGACAGATTTCACTTAGAACTAAAGGACAATATTAATGAGGTTTTTAATGATCAGAATGATTGATTCTGTCTGAAAAGGACCGTGTGAACATTTTACAGATCAGAACCCGACAACCTGATGTGAAAGAAGTTCCTCCGTAATCAAAATGCAGATACTCAGGCTGAAGGTTTGTGCTCAGATATTCGGATGTGTGTGTGTGTGTGTGTGTGTGTGTGTGTGTGTGTGTGCATGTATGAGGTGAACCAGAAAATAATGTAGAAACCAAACAAGCTGCTGCTTCAGGGAGCGATCTATACTCAGCCTTAAATTGATGACAGAGATGCTTGTGAACGTATGAGTGTGCTCTCCTGGTTTCTGCTGGGTGAAACAGCGTTGAAGAAAGAAGATGAGAGAAAATGGATGAGGTGGTGTTTGTCTTACTGTGTATATTCTCTGTCTTTGTGTAGTAGTATTGATGTTGGGGTACTCTCCCCAGACCTGAGCTCAATAAGCCCTGACTTCAAACAAACAGCAGCCACTTCACCCAGGGAGGAGAGCAGAAAGAACCAAGAGGTGAAAAATAAATGAAGACAAAGGAGAGAGGGCAAGAAAATAAGGAAGGGCTGCATAAAATAACAGAGCAGAAGAAGAAGAAGAAGAGATGGGAGAGATCAAGAGCAGAAACATGAATGTGGGTGGAAAAAAGAGTTTAAATGGAAGAATAGATACAAATGGCAGGATGAGAAACATAAAAGGGGAACAAAATGCTGCATCTCATGTTGCTGATGCAACCAAGGCTTTGATTTCTGTTTTTAGATCAGAAACACCGTCATCCCATCAAATTAGTGTGACTTTCCGCTTTAAGTTTCCCAGAGCAACTTGAGCATCGTCTCCCAATACACAACAATATGGGAGAAAATATCAGTACACATCCTAACTGATAGCATAGCTAAAATAAATACATCAGTGGCAAAAACGGAGAAAATATCTGTTTTCATGCATCATCTGTCCCTTCTTGTTCCCAAACAGCAACCCAATCCTCGTCTTATTTACCTGCAGCTGCACAAATGTTAGAACAAGAACTAAAATGCATAAAATGATGCAATGATTCAGTAATGAGGAGACGAAGTAGAGAGTCTGAAATCACAGAAACCCTGAACAGTTTGGTTATTTTTTTATTGGAGTACCGAGCGCCTCTGTTATATTGCAAAGTTGCAGATGAGGTTTCAAAATATAAAACAAAAAAGCTTTCAAAGCCAAACAAGTGATTTATTTTTTGATGTCTAACCAGCAATAATTTAACTTGTAAATTTGTGGTAAAGCATTCTCCTAGAACAGTATAAAGGAATGAGTGAAAGCACCGAGCGCCTCTGTTGTAGACAGAGCTGTAAATAATTACTGGTGTTCCAGCAAACAACAGATATCTGCAATCTCTGAGTTTCTGAAAGGAAAAAAAAATCCAGCATGGCGAGAAACAGGCTGTAATTTAGGAGGAAGCTGCATTTTTCCCCCTTAGCTGAACCCAGAGCTGAGGGAAAATGGAAACAAGCCAAAAACAAAGAAAACCACCCAAATACTCCTACACTAAGCTGAAGAGGTAAACCTCAGTTTCCTGGACAAAATTTAGACAAACATTACTTTCACTGGAATGACTTGAATGAAATATTTCACCATGCATCAGACCTGTTTATATGAATTCGTTTGCATGTGTGCATCTCACCAAAAGTGTGGCATTTCCCTTAAATACTCCAAACTGGCCACATTTTATGTGACTTAGTGGTTCCAAAGAGCTGAGACTGTTTGCATGCCTGGTTTGCAGGAATGTAAAAGGGCAAATGATGCAGATGTGCAGATCCACCAGATCCACATCTGCACCTAACATAAAGTCTGAATGTTGGCAACAATTGTTTTCACTGAAGAAAGATTTGGAGTAAAACTTAGAATAACATTGTAGGGCAGTTTCTTCAAGCTTTTTCTTTAATCCAGAAGAAACCTGATTAAGAACAATCTGCTTCTTTCAGTTTCTTGGATCACAAAGATTTAGGGTTGAAAAAAAGATATAAAAGAAACAAAATATAAAACAAGCATATTTTTCACTTAGAACCCATAAAACTGAAGGAGGTAATTATTTTTACATGCTGGATGGTGGCCAAGAAGGGTCAATAAAATGTAAAAACCACAACAGTACAGCAAAAAGCCACAAAATGACTGAAATGGAAGTTATGCAATATGTTAGCATGTTGCTAAAACTGAAGTAATTCTAACAAGTTTATCATAAATCACATTTCAGCATAAAATACAAAAACAGAATTTGGTCAAATTGAAGCTATGCTAGTTTATCATGACTTCTCTTTTAGCTTAACTTTGGTTTTAGCATCACATGATTTTGTTTCGCTATTTAATCTTGATTAAATATCTTTAAAAAAGGATGAGTTTTTGTTTTTAATCCTTTCAGGTCTTATTGGATTTTTATCAATAAATTTGTCTGGTGATGTTTTTTGTAGTCATATTAATCACAACAACAACAACAACAGAGTTTTTAAGTCACAGAGTTTCCCTAAAATAAACTTTTTGTTGGTTCTACTTCGCCCCGCCTGATTAAATGCGACATGAAGCAAAGATCCACCATCTCTGGTGAATCTCTGCTGCATCTCTTCAGTGAGCTGAGCTACAAAGAGCGATGGCGCCGCTCTGACACTGATCTAAAGATCTAACGTTATCTTACACAGTAGTTTGCTGTTTTCTGGGATAACAAGATTGTCATAAAACAACATGAAAATTAATTGGCAAGCTTCAGAGACCAGGTTTAGGGAGGAAAACAGGGTAAATTAGTTGTGTCGTGCTGCGAGTTCGTCTAGCTCTGATGTTTTGTTCAGCGTCTGACCCCGGTGTGACTAATCCCACCCATCTCTGTTTTCTTTTGTTTGTTTCTTTAGCCTGTATAATCTGTCTTCCGGATGCTTATCTCTGTGCGGTTTTTGAATTAAGGATTTCTCTTCCAGCTTTTTCCACATAATGCTTAATCCGCTGCTAAAATCCATATTCATGTGTTTGCCTCATTTCTGCAGAGCATTTTTCTTGTTGCTTGTGTATTTTGCACGGCTAAAGCCTCAAAATATATTTAGCATTTCAGCATGATTTAGTTTGTTTGCCATTTTTACACAAATTATCCCTTAAAGATGTCCTTTCCTATGGTCAAAATAGCTTGAAAATATTGTTATAGGAAAGTAAATCCAAGAAACTACACAGAAATTAAATGCTTAGTAACATCTTGCTCATACATTTACAGCAACTGCCAAGTTAATTGCCACCCTGGTAAACGAATGAAGAAATCTGGAAATGAATTCATGCCTCATGGCAGTGGCTTGATTTCACACTGAAAAATCAACATTTTATTTAAGTACATTTATTCACTGGGAGAAAAAAATCCTGCATTAAGAAATGTTTATGATGCATCTTTCTAACATCCAATAACTAATTGTAGATTAGAACGTTTTTGGTTTTTATATAATTTATCACAGGAAACGCAGTTGGTTTACTGTAAGCTTGGGTCTTTGGAAGTGGGATTGTTTTGGCCTGGGTGAGATGGACATTAACTGCAATACTCAAACATCCCTTTGATGCAAAGTCTTTAAGTGTTAAAACGAGGCTCAGTATTTGTGCGGATTCAAGTGGATGGAAACTTTTCTTAAAACAAGATATTTGTTTTTATGAAGCTACCTTTTGATTTTAAAAATGCCTATATCTTAACGTTTTCTTTCTTTATAATGGAATTGATTTGTTCAAATCATAGATGTAAATTATCCTGCTGTGATGAAATATTGGCTTCTGTTAAAGGTTGTTACCATCCCTGAAGGGCGTAGCGGTGAGTTTCTGTTTGGTCTGATCATGTTGGAGTTCATGACGAAGAGGAAATTTCTCCTCCTCCTGATAACCACCATCTCTGACTTTAATTTGCCTTTAAGCAACAGAAGCAAACTAATAGAAATAAGACTTGTTTTGATGCTTTATTACAGTCATTACAAAGGTGATTCATCACAATATAATAAAGGGGATGACACATGTGTGTTTGTGTTCATGCTGTGCAGCCACACAGGAGATAATAAAGACACAGACACACAGGAGTTATGTCTGGGATGTAATAGGTAATCCATCATCTGGCGCCGATTTTAACGTGATGCAGGAACAGGATTTTACAGAAATAGATTTTTTTTTTCTGATCTCTGTTTCATTTGGTTGTTCCACATTGTGCACAATAAGCTATAATTCTTCTCCTTTTACACACAAGCAAGCACAGACGCGTCTTCAAAGGAAAATTTTCTCATTAGTAGCGGTCGCCCTTCCTCTTTAATTCTTCAGCTCTTTGCTTTTTGCACGTGAATCGCTGTGACAAGCTGTGACGCAGAGCCTCACTGGAAATATAAGACGCCTGATGCCGACAGGAGAACAACGGAAAGCAGCTCGTAATTCTGAAGGATAGTCAGACTTTGAACTGGCTAAATCTATAACCACATACCCAACAAGAACACATACCCAATTAAGAACAGAAATGACTATGAAATTTAACTTAGTGTATCTTCTGCCCCTTTTTTTTATTAAATTCCAGCAACAAGAGACTCATAATGGTGGTTGAAACCCTGCTGACCCGTGTCCAGAATTCCCAAAAGAAGTTTCAAGTTTCTATTTTATCCCGTTTCCCCTGGAGGTGTTAATTACATTTCAGCTCCCAGAGGCTGGAATAATAGTTTTAACTCACATTTGTGGTTCTGTAAGATGAGAGGGGAGAGCAGCCACATTTCCTCCTGGAAAAGAGACAACAAGAAGATAAAGGAAGAGATTTTCCTGGTCTTTGACTACAAGTTTCAATTCTAATGACTGAAATGATGCATCATCACATGGATGCCATCTGTCTGCCTGAAATGTTGCAGCGATGAGGTTAAACTTGGAGCATCGATACGTGGTAATTCCTGTGTTTGAATTAAAACTTTAGGCTAAAGCATCACCTCACACCCAAGTCTAATGAAGATGACGTTATTTCTTGTCTGTTCTTGAATTATCTCCCCAGTGCAGAGTGGGAGAAGTATATCTGATCAATTATAAAGCTGCAGATAACGTGAACAGGTTTCTTTGACCCATAGGGTTAAAGGTCATTCACAGAACCTTTGTTCCAAACTCTTCAGTCCCAGCTGAGTCTTTGACCCGTCCCAATAGTGACTCTACTCCCCTCTGTGAAGTACAAGCTTGGAAAAATCGTAGAATTGACGTTACGGGTTACATCACCGACCAGCGCCTCCGTGTTGCAACTGCAGCATCCAAAATGAGGAGACCGGTCGCTGTTTTACTGAAATGACAGCACATCTACACCAAGTAATGGATTTTAAATCTACAATATTGGTATTTCTGCTTTCCAAAGTCATTGCAGGGGAAATTTAGCTGTTTCAATTTGGTTTGCTATGACTTGCTGAATACAGAGCAGAATTTGATTCACATGTGCACAGCAGAGTGAAGCAAAAATTATTTGAATGCGTCACATTTGAAAACTGATTTTTTTATGTCAGACGCAGCTTGCCTGGTGAGCGCTGCCATATTTTCAGCTTTTAATTCAAAACATCACACGAGCTCAAACCTCTCAGCAGGAACGAAGTTATGAAGGACGTCAGAGTGGAGGTGTGAGGATTGGGACCAGGCTGACGTCTGAGCGACTTACAAGCGACCTCGATCCAAGTCTCAGACGTGAGTCTCACTTTCTGTCTAAAAGAAAAACCAGACGGATGTGACATGGTAGAGAAGGTTCAGCTCCAGACCTGCAGGTCTTTGCTGCAGGTTTTCTCTGGCCTCCGTCTCCTTTTCCCTGCTGTCAGTAAACACTGCACAAAAATCATGAACGCTTCAAAAGCAGTTAATCCAGAAAGCCTTGTACTTAACGATAAAATAAAAACTGAAACAAGGTAAGATTAACACACACATAACACAGGGTATGGCGTTAAAAACCAGTAAACTGAAACACAACATTCAAATTGGAACCATGAAACCCTCAGAGCATGGCAGATTTAACAGCGCTCACTTTTCTGACAATCATTTTCGAGCTGTTGCTGCTTTTTTATGCTGCATTTCCTGCTATGTTCAGAGATTTCTACATGATGTTAAACCACCACATTTTAAGATGTTTTGTGTCATTATTAATAGTGTAAGGTTGTTGAAATAGGCTGAAATCTTCATGTGGGACTCAGACTGACAGCTGTTATTCTCAGCAGGGTTCAATAAAAAGTCTGTTTTCAACATTTACATGTCAAGCAGGTGTTTTCCACTGAATAAGCCAGTTTTTTCATCTTTTTAATGATTTACTACGTCATCCTACATCTGCAGAACAGTTTGTGGATTTTTGAAATCCATGATGTTTACTGATCCCATATTTATGTTTCCTCCCCCCTTGCTAATGCACTAACTCAAATATTTGTACAGTGAGTAAATAATCCGTCTTAGCACCATAAATCCTCATCTGATGAATTCAGGTGGCGTTTTCACACAACTTCTGCATTAATTTGTCAGAAACACGTTTTCAATGAGTCTGCAGATCAGAGAATGTGCCTTTCAAAAATCCAGCTTTGATTCATAGCTGTTTCATTCAAATGCAACAGGATGTAGTAATATTTACAGTGTTTGCTGAAATCAGGGATGTTTTGGAGTGTTTTGCGTGTCAGAAACTTGCTCTTGAATGTCACCCGCCCAGAAATACAACCTGACAGCTCATGATTCCTCCTTACTGAAATGTTTGGAAGTAGTAGATAGGAATCCGGTGTCTTCCCGTGTTAATGCGCCGGTTTCTCTGTGTTCTGCATCCTCTCGGTGTCTTCCTCCCCGCTGTCTCTCTCCGCTGTGAGCTGTCAGAGCGAATGCATTGACCCTGACACCTGGCTGTGTGTGTGGGTGTGCTGGATTCAACTTTCTCATTATAATTCTAAATGTATCAGTCCGTCTCGTCTGGATGAATTAATAGGTTCCCCTGGTGGTAAAACACACACACACACACACACACACACACACACACACTTGCAGGGGCCCAGGCCGTTTGTCCGGCGGTCGGTGCCTCAGGTCTGTTAATTGAATGTCTGTGTTCATGTTAGCGGCCGTGAGAGGCATTGAGAGGATGCCACGGCGCATTAGGGAGACACGCTGTGCGTGTGTCTGTGTCTTGTAAATAGGATTGGACCTTGAACGCAGCTCCTCCTGAGCTCCTAGCGAGACAAGACACAAACAAATCATGCAGTGGCGGGGCGGCCGCAGGTGTGCGTTAAATAGGGAGAAGCTTAATCGTTCTTTCTTCTTGTTTTTCCATCTTTTCTTTCCTCCTCATCCTTGCTTTGTTCTGTTTGAACTGTTTCTCCATTTCTTTCTTTGTCCACATTTTCAGTCTCTTTCAGCTGTTTTTGCTCTTTCATTTTTTTTCCTCCTGTTACCTAATCCTCTTGTGGATTCAGTTTAATTAATTCTCCATCATACCTTTTATGACTTGTTTTCTTGTTACCTCTCATGTTTCTCCTTCCTTTACAGGTTTTCTATGATCCAGTTTTTCTCTTTGCAGTTTTCTTATCTTTTCTGTTTGTTTCTCCCTTTTTTTTAATCCTTTCTGCTTCCCATTAATCTTCATCTTTCAGTCTGTCTGTCAGGTGGTTTCTCTCATGATGCTCAGACTTTCCTTACAACATTAAAGTTCTCTTCTTTGTCCTTTCTGTTATACTTTTCTTTATTTTGTTTCTTAGTCACTCATATTATGAGTATTAGGGCCATTATAGATGATTGAGGGAAAATATGGTACCAGAGGAGAAAATTTCTACTAGAAAAGTAAATTAATTTCACACATTTTCAAGAAAAAACTTGGATTTTGTATTTCTCAAGTGAATAAGTTTTTAAATTGCCTCAAAAGAAAATGAATAATTTCCATGATTAAAGTGTTACAGTTACAATATTAGAACTGAAATATTCTCTCGCATAAGTCTAAAATCTGAAATTAGCATAAAAAAGACTCTGTGAGCGTCTTGAACGGGATTCAGAAAACGCACCTGAGAGAGAAGAAGCTGCAACGTGTTCTGATCCAGGAACCATTTACACTTTGAAAATATCTTCTAAATGTACCACTTAGACCTCAGAGGACTTCTGGCAGGTTTTGTTGCAGATGGTATCCTAGTTTAAACATTCAACATTTATGGTTTTCCTCACAGATTTACGGCTTTGACATCAGGGAAGTTTGTCTTGTAAATATGTGAAGTTAAAATACACATTTCTGAATTTAGTCCTCTTTGGTCTTATGCTTTTTACTTTGATATGTATTGGCCCAAATTCTGCAGTGTATACATAATCCATACCATCTTAGCCTTTTTAATTTGATAAATGACATCAGGAAAACATTTAATAGTGACGCTGTTGCTGAACGTTGTGATGATGATCCTTTAACTATTTTCCTTCCCAATGTCCTCACCTCTCTCTGAGCTTCAGCCTCTTGGTCCCAAACTGGGAACATTCATCACCGGCTTGATTGTATCCGAGCAGACCTTTGTGATGATAATTGTAACTACTTTTATTGTGGCTGGTATCAGTAATGGATCATTTTTTTTCTTCATTCTTCATGTTTTTAGTCTTTTGCTTACTAATTTCTTCTGTGGACATTTTGCTTCAGATGAGCAGAGGTATGAAGTATGTTTTGCTTCTCACATTGCACTTGCATTGGACCTCAAAGTCTGGCTTTTCCTTGTCATTCTGCACAAATCATGGTGGGACTTTGAGTTTTCTCCCTCCAGATGGAGGAAACTCATGCATGCATGGAAAGGAAGAAACTACAAGCCGAAACACATCAGCAGAGATTTAAGCCCAGGATTGGAAGGCGCTGCACCCCCACCATGTTGCTCCTTCGTCACCCTCTGTCACTGCTCCTCTTCCTCATTAGCCCCTGTCTCGTCCCATGTCTTCCTCTTCCTGTCCTCCCCTCTTCGTCTTGTTCTTCATGCTTTGTTGTTACAGCCACCAGGGGAAGAAGCGCCAACACGGAATAACACATTCACTTTCACACACACGGCCTCCGACTCTCAGCCCTCTAATGGCCCCATTTAGACAATGTGTCGCATCAGCAAGTCGTACGGCTGAATAACGATAAGATGGAGGGAAAGCAGGAGCAGGACTATAGTAAAATAAAGAAGTCGTTTGCTGCATCCCTCCATCCAGACAGCTGTTTCACCGTAAATGTTGTTCTGTTACACACACCATCGCAGCTTTGACCCTGTGTCTGTGTGTGTGTGTGTCTGCGTGTGTGTGTGTGTCTGCGTGTGTGTGTGTGTCTGCGTGTGTGTGTGTGTCCATTCATCTCCTTTATATGCCAGAGTGTGTGATCATTGGGGAGAAATATGGCCTCCAGGGGATTTAGCCGAAGCTCCTGTGTTGTGTTTATGATCCGGAAACTGCAGGAGAGAACACATTTTTTATACATCTCACCCTCAAAGAAACATCTTTTCTCTCTTATGCATTACACAAAAACACACCGAAACACACACTTCCTCCTCATCAAGACAGGCAAAGACACAGCTGAACAACACACACCCTCTTCTGCATGCAAACTTGCTCCTGTAGCATCCGGTAGATTATATTTGAAACCACACACACACTCCAGTCAGAGCAGAGAAGGTCCAGCTGAAGCTCTGCTTTCTAATTAATGCCACCTTGTGTTTTCACAGCCGGCTGTTTGGAGATGAACTCGATTTATTTCGCTTTTGCATTTTCTTCTATGAGGAAGAAAAACTCCTTGGCACTTCTGCAGAATCAGTGGCTTTACTGTTGCTAAAACTAGAGTGTAGCTTCCCTGATTAGCATTTTAAAAGCAGGCTCCAGCCTATTAACGACAGCCTGCATATGTTTTTCATTACCAAGGTCTGTTTTCCAAAGTGTAGCAGTGTGCAGGTTTTCGGGATGATTTCAAGCCTTCCAGGCTCTAACTCGGTCTCATCTGAACTCTTAAAAATGATCACACACACTTCACCTTGAAAAATTACAGTTTTGTTTTGTGGCTCTGCTGAAAATAATATCATTGTGTTCAAGGATATTCTGTCACCTGAGGGGGGAAAAGATATTACAATGCAATAAATTACTATTCTGCAAGTAATTCAAGCTCACAGGCTTTACTTTTTGAAGTTATGATTGCAAAGCAGTTAGGAGTTCATCTCAGAAGGAATTTAAAAGGTGACATGTCAGTAAACTTGATGGATTGGCTGCTGTCTCAATTCGCTTTGCACTATTTGGAAATGTTTTTACATCAGGGAAATTAGCTTAAATCACTGGCTTTAACCAGAGGTTTAGAGCTGCTATATTAGTGTTTAAAAGCTTCATGTTTGATTATTGTGTGGTTCTCCATTTTGGTTAATCGATACATTTGCGTCTAAAGCAAATTTTAGGAAAAACCATCCTGGTTTTTGAGTGAAGACTAAAAGAAAACATCATAATCTTTTAAATTCTCATCTTATTTGAGGGACTGATGTCAGAGTTTGTTGATAAACGAGGCTGAAGGGACGTTTTACTGATTCATCATTAGTTTATTTGTAACAAAATTATTATTTTGTTATTTGTTCTACAATCTCTGGGTTGTTTGTAGAACAATCTAATTCTAAATTATCCTTATTTAGGCTCATAAATAATAAAAATGTAACTTCCAAACTGGAATCATACAACTTAAATTACTTGTAAAACCAAAAATTAGTTACATACATCGATGCATTCTCCTCACTGACAAAAGTAAAAAGTATGTAGGTTGTAAATTTGACCTTATCCTGTTCTGACCTACATATATATAAATTTTTACCTCTGTGTCCATCTGCATGCTTCCACTTTGACTTGCTGCTGTTTCCCCAGTGGGAGAAAAAATAACTTATTCTACATCCATGCATACATCCTGGTTGTTTGTCCTTTTAAAGTTTCCTTGGTAGAAATTTGAACCCAAACTCCTTATTCAGTTGATTGTTTTTAAAGTCTCAGTATTTGCAGCAGAATATCAGAAACTCATTTAAACAAACATTTAGTCTCGTTTTGACTCTGTTTTCTACCTAAATGATAATGTGCCAGATTCACATTTGTACCTGAACTTTAAGAGATGTGATTGGAAAACAACGATTTAATATTCTGTGTACAGCCTCTGTGAAGGCAGAACCCAAACACAAAGTGCAGCAGTTAGTCTTAAAACACAGAGAGGAGAATGAGGATGGAAACCTAAAGTCCTGCATTCATCTTGTTAAACAGTGAAGAGCGCCTGAATCTTCCTCTGGTGAAATGACCTCTAAAAGCTTCACAAGCTTTTAAATGTGAACAACAGCAGATGGACCAATACTGTAGACACTATCTGACTCTCAGAATGTGACATTTATGACTAAATCTCACATTTTCCATCCACTGTGATGATGAGCGATGCAAAGAAAATGTCACTCTGCAGCCAGACTTAATACTTCACATTTCAACCAAACAACACTTTTCCTTTCGCAGCTCCAAGTCCTTTTAAATTGCACAAATATTGTTTTGCTTTCTAGTGTAATTATGCAGTGTTAAACAGGGTGAGTTCAGTGTTAATTAATTGAATCTATGGGTGGTAAAGATAAAATACTCTATGTGGCTTTCATGTGGATTTTATTATTTTGTTCAAACTGTTTTCCATAAATGTGTTACGGCTGTTTGCTTTTCTCTTTGAATTATAAATAACAGATTTGTAATTTAAGATAAATCCAAGTCGAAGTTTAACTCCGTCTTTTAGGACAACTTTTGATGTCCAAAGTGATTTACAAAATCTGAAATCAATAATAGCTTAATCCATAAGCAGCACATTAACTCATAAAATATGTGCAAATACGATTAAGAAATAATAAAACAAACTGACACAATAAAACAGTTTGATTGTTTTATATTCTGCTGAATAAGCATCCAAAGGATCCTCATACACCAGTGGGACGAAAAAGTTAATTTTACTGCAGCGAGGCTGAAGTTAAACCTGGTTCCTGGAATCCAGTTAAAGACTGAAGAATCTCTCATGGTGACCACTGTGCCTCTGTTATAAATGTTTAGATATGCAAACATAATCCTGCAACTTTAAGGAAGAAGTGTTTCTAATTTTTGGCTGAGAATCTACTTCATGAATGACTCTAGATGTAAATATCTAAACAAACTGTGATTTTCTTTCTGCTGCAGATCCTCAGTAATCATGAAACCAATTTGTTGGTTTAACTGATTTCAGTTCTTCCTCTGACCTGCTGCCTGTTTTCCAGATTTCCGATGCGGAGTGGGAGGACATGTTGGAGGGCTTCGATGAGCGGAGTTACCTGAACGCTCGGCGCTGGAAGCCCGGCGACGATCCGTACACGTTGTACGCCTTCAACCAGAGAGAGAGCGAACGCATCCCCAGCGACCGAGCGCTGAGAGACACGCGCCACTTCAGGTACGCGACCCTCCGCTTTATCAACAGCACCCCCCTCATATAAACACAGGATAAGCAGAAAAAGTCAAGATGTAAAACCTCAGATGGAGTGTGTGCTGAAGCAGATTTCCTGAACCGTTTTCTGATAAGGTGACCTGAGAACAGATATTTTTATTACCACCAAACTGCACAGTTTGATGTATGAATCTGTCAGGACTGCAGTGCATAAGATGAGAGCTTATCAGTACACAGAGGAGCTGAACTCCAGCAGCCTGCAGGCATAAACAAACACCGCTTTCTGCATCACAGGTACACACACATTCAAACACAACTCAAGTTCTAATTATTCTCCACCAAAACAAAACTTGATTACAGAAACAAACACAGAAAACAGCAAATTACAATCCATCTGTCCGCTTAGAAATTAATTTCAACCAAAACAGAAATCCTCTTAGCGGCTCGTCGTTCTCGTCTGTTTGAAAGACGCTCAGCGGGAAGATAAGGAGCTTGTCGCTTTGACAGCATCCGCCTCGTCTTATTCGGAGAGATAAAATACTTCCAGGCACTTGTGGAAAGTGTGTAGGGGTCCAGTGTGTCTGTGCTGACACCACTCAGGATTCACAGCTTTTATACAAACCTTCTGAATCTAGTGCACCTTTAAAAATAAGCACTCTTGGATTTTCTGCTGTTGTTGTATTAGATGTTTATCTTTTTGTTTGCTTATCCGGCGTAACTTGAGAGCCAATCTGGCCTTTATTCCTGCTAATCAAAATCAACTTAAAGCCACAGTGTGACATGACTCTTCAAAATAAAATGACGTATTTTGTTTAAAATTTAAAAATGAAGAACAACAATTTTATTTCTAACAATAAAGTTCAAAACATTTTTATTCACCTTTATTTCTTCAGAGAAAATAAAAAAATGCATAGTTTGCAAACTACAAGCAAAATTATTTCTTAAAAACATAAAACTTACAATATTAGTGTCATTCTTTTTGGGAATTTTCTGCATTTGCTTAGCTAACTGCATTTTTAAGTTACCTTTAACTTTTAAAACATTGCTCAGGTCTTTAGCATGTTTAGCTGCGGTCACTAAGAGCCACAGAGGAGGAACTAAAAAGCTGTGGACTCCCCTGGTAAATATGATTTTTTTTAATTATTTGGTTCTGTCAGGCTTTTTACAGCCTTTGCTGAAGGGAATATGCTATTCGTTTTGCTACTTCCTGGATATTTCAGTTGAAATAACTTCAAGCTAATATGAGTTTGAATTTGAACTTGAAGTGGTTTTGTCTTCTCACCACTGATTGTATTTGTTTGATATTTTACACAAACCTTGTCAAAATCCTCATTCAGCCCAAATCTCTCTACATCCAGAACATTGTGGTTTTTTACATGGAGTCCCTCTGGGGTTAGTATAAGGCCCCAAATTACTGACTTATGATTTTGCACTTCACATGATTTACATTGTTTATCAGATTTTTTATTAATTTTTAAAAAACTAAACTGAGTGAAACATGTTTCCCTAAAGATTTAGTTGGCTAAATGACGACTCAGAACTGAAACACTCTGAGTGGTGATAAGCTGTCAGTAGTTGTGAGTGGTTTCTGGTGAGGAGCACAGCTGGCTCCAGGATCCGTCTCCTATAGGAGCCCAAATCCTCTGAGTGTAACTGGCACCTTCATCACGATGTGCATCTGCTGTGTGGACATGCATCCCCAGATGATTGGCTCTCCTCTCCTGTAATATCTTGTCTGCTGCCTCTGACTCTGTGTGAATGCGTGTGCAAGTGTGAGTGGTTTTGCATGTGCATATGTGGATTGCTAATGTGCGTAAGCGAGCATTGTGTTGATCGCCTGCATCATCTGTTGTGCTAAGAGAGGAGGGAAATTCACTGTTGGGCTGGCATAAGGCACTTTCTGTGTATGCGCGTGTGTGTGTGGGTGTGTGTGTGTGTGTGTTATAAAAGTGAGAATGATGTGTAGGAGGGAAAAACCAGGGATGTACACAGACATTCATCTGTTAGCAGGGAGGTAGGGGGCTGATGGTGCTCATTTATCTCATATAGGACAAGGCTGAAGTGTGTGTGTGTGTGTGTGTGTGTGTGTGCGTGTGTGCGTGGCGGTGAAGGAGGGTTCTGTTATGTGATTATCTGTTAACTTGGTTACCGTGTATCTGGGGTCTCCGGGGCTCTTGGCAGGGGAAACGGTGGCACCTCATGCTCTGCTGGGACCAAAAACAGAGAAACTGCAGAGATTCTGGGCTGAAGCTGCTGCAGAAACACCTTCATTTTCATTGCAGAGTCTCTGCACCGCTTCCTACACGCTGGCTGGGTTCCTGAGAGGAAGAACTTGGCTTAATGTCAAGGTAGTTGTGCAGAAACTTTTAGAAAGAGCAAAATAAATGAAGCAATGTAAATTTAGAAAGCCTGAAAAGTTGAGGATGTATAATTTGTAATTTAAAAGTAGAAGACTTTTTTTCACCCCAAGACTCTCCTTCTCAGTCTGAACACGCCTCGTGAATCTTCCTAGCTTTTAAAATGCTAGAACCTTTCACATCTGTTCAAGTTCTCCTCTGCATCTGTCCACAGCAGAAACTTTCTCCAGCCACCTGTACCATGGCTGCCATCTTTGTTTCTTCTTGTTAGTTCTGACGTTTCTGCTAAATAAACTGTATTTTTAGTCAAATTTAAGTTCAAGCATTCATCTTAGCAAGTGTTTTGTTTTCTAGTTTTTATAAATATCAGTACACTTCAAATAAGATGAAACTAACCTGTCAGTAACTTTTCATCCAGATATTAGAGCTTGTTTTAAGTCAATAATTCTTAAATATTGATAAAAAGTGCCTGTTGCACTGACAGATTTTTTCCACTTATAATATTAAGAAGTTTACTTAAAACAAGCTCCTATATTTTGCTATTTCAAAATATTTTCATTAGAAACTAGACAAAAATGTTGTGTTTTTGTGGTGATGGAGCTAAAAATATTTAGCTACTCATTAATATAATCCCAAATCTAAGAAGACAGCTTTTCTTCTTCTTCTTCTGATTGTAACACAAAAAGAACATTTTAAGTGACTTCCTTTTGTGCTCTTATGTTAACCTACTGTGAATAGATGTGACTGAAGGCTTCTTGATTGATAGCTGACAGTCACTTAGCATCATAAACCAGCACCGATCCACAGTAACATCAATTACTGGTCTAAGGAAAATTGCTAGGAGAGAAAAGCACAGCAGGTTTGGAGAATCGGCTGCAGCAGGTCTGTTATTTTCCCAGTGAGGAAACGATCACCTGGAGAGTAAAGGAAGATTTGTAGCTGAAGATGTGACGTTCTTCCTGAAACCAGCAGGCTGTTAGTATTCAGATTACAGAGAGAAGTGTCATTCTGTTCTTGGAGTTGGTTGCATCTTTTTAGGAACAGTTGAAAATGTGTCACTTTGATTTAGTGGTATGATGGCAATCTTCCAAATGAAACATCTGGGAGTGAATCCTCAGCCCTCTAACCACTGAAACGTCGTTTTGGAAGCGCTGAACATCCCTGATATGCTGAACAGTGAGCAGAAGTGGACAGCAAAAGGATTTTAAAACACTTCTTAGAGCCTAAACAGTGCAAATATATTTGAAATCAGTCAAAACTAACTTTCAAGTACCTGTTCAGCAAGAAATAGGAACTATTTTTACATACATAATTCATTTGTATCAATAAAAAAGAACAAGTTCCACTTAAAACAAGACTTTTTCCATGTTGCAGTGTAAAAATCTCCCAGTGGAACTTTTTTCATCAATATTAAGGATTATTAATGTACTAAGATATTTGCACTAGAAGCTAAACAACAATAATTGGTACAATTCAGTGTTTTTGCAGTGTGCAGGTCTCCAGCAGCCTCCTACACTGAAGTGAACGCATTGTGGTTGTTCAAAGCCTCTTCATTTAAAAACAGCTGATTTTATGAGTGGAGATAAAATTTGTGGGTTTTTGCTTTGAGTGGAAGCTGAGCTTCCTTTTATTTTGTGGTGTTTGAAGAAGGGAGAGGATGCATCATGCAGAGAAAGGGATGAGGGGACGGATGCAGACATCACAGGGAGCGATGGAGAGATGTTGGAGGAAGAAGAGGAAAAGTTAGGAGGTTAATAAAAAGAGAGAAGGCGAGGTGGAGAAGAGGACAGGAGATGGGGAGATGCCAAAAGCTGCTGAGAGGAGAGATAATTGCCACATGCAGAGCTTAAGAGGCTGTGTGTGTGTTCATGTGTGTGTGTATAAACCACTCCACTTCAGTGCTCTGCTATTATCTCAGTGAACAGGGGAACCTCCCTCCGTCTGCTCCACGAGTGTCTATAAATCCAGCAGCCGCTTCGCTGCAGGGATTAGATCCAAGCTGGAAGACAATGCAGCACGGGGCGCAAACACATCCTCCAGAGCTACACCGCAGGTTGATATGGCAACCAGAACTGTTTGAGACTTCATGCAAGACAAAAGAAGTGCACCGTCATGCATGAGTTTAAGATAAGTAGTAAGGAACCCGGGGAGCGCACAGAAAGGAGAAAAATACCGCAGTCTCTGTGGCACTTCCTGATTAGCTCCATGTTTCTCCCTCTGGGAAAATCTTCAGAGTTCCTTTAAGCTCAATCAACAAACTGTAGTTTGTTGTAGTTTTTTGTTTTGTTTTTCAAGCTCCCACTTGACTAAAACCTGTAATGCAACTTCAGAATATAAATATTACAAATTTTACACCTCAGCGTCCTTTGCAGTTGAAATGTTGCACATTCTGGTAATGATTGTGATTTAGTATATTTTAGTAGTTTTAGTTACAGTATAGTCATGTTTCCTGTTGTATTTATTCATCTATGCACGTTTTTCCTTTCAAGGTGTGGTGAGGCTGGTGTGATCTCCATCGATCAGTGGACAGTAAGTCCCAACAACCATGACGGGAAAGCAGAAACATTTAGAAATGTTAAAGTTTAAAGACTAAACTTGAACATAACTAAAAGCAACGTGTTGACCAGCAAAATGACTGTTGTTGCTGATTTTGTTGCCATTTTGACACTTTTTAATCGACTCATTAAGAATGGCTTGTATGCTCAACCAAGGGTCGGGGTCATGACCTCTGAAATATTTGTTTTGTAGGTCAGAAGATGGAAAGTTTGGAAACCGTTCCCCAGGTTGGGATAGATAGAAAACTTTTAAACTCATTTTAATGATGAACTTAACTCAGTTCATTATTAGATCTGTTGAACCATTTGGGATTTTTGTGTGACTGAAATGAAATTACTTTTTTGTGAAGTACCTTGAGATGATGAATTAGCATATAGAAATAAACTGAACTGAATTGGTCTAAGAAAATGTTCAGAGTAAATTTGTTCCAGTTTTAGCCAAGAGTGAACAGTTTGTGTGTATTTTCATTTTTAAGTTTTAACTTCACTGGGGGATTCCATGTTAGTCGCCACCTCGCATCTGGAGGTGGAGGTTATTTTGGTTCCTACAATTTAAAAACAAAGACAACAATATATAATCCAAATATACCACGTTCTCAAAAGTAAATAAAAAAAAGAAGGAAAATGCAAGTTTTCTAATTTAATCTCAGAGCAGATCATTTTTCTTGATTTTTTTTTTTCTGTAAATCTTTTGTGCTCCTGGCGCTCCAAGCATGTTTTGCATAAACAATGAAGTTAGTTTCCTGCTCTTTCAAGCTAAAAAAATCAATCAGCAGCGCCTGACACAAAGACATTGTTAATGACATAAGAGATCCAAAAGACATCTGGTCATGAGGGGAAATATCATCACTGTGAAACTGTGGCATTAAAAGGACATAATATCATCATCCTTTCTCTCCTCTGACGCGGAGCGGAAAAACACGGCACACTGCACACATTTGTCATCCTCTTTGTTTTGCCGGGGTGGGAGATGTGATAATGCTCTGGTGTTTTGTTGTTGCTGCTCCAAAATGGAGTCATCGTTCTTTGAAACATCCGTACTTTAAAAGAGAAGAAAAAAATCACCCAGCAGTCCAGAGTCCAGTCAGTGGGTTAGAAATTATTTAATTTCATTTTGACCCAGTGATCCTTGAACACTTATCACTAACTAGATCACGCAGTCATTCAGTACGTCTCTCTGAGTCTGTGTGTGTGTGTGTGTGTGTGTGTGTGTGTGTGTGTGTGTGTGTGTGTGTGTGTGTGTGTGTGTGTGTGTGTTACGCGTATTCCGTGGCGTCAGAGTCCTTTCACACTCAGTGAACCATTTAGTCATATTTCCGTGAATCACAACATGCAGCTAAACATTAATCACCGCATTAGCTCTGGTGGCTCCCACGCAAACACCCTTCATCTTTTCAGATCACAAACCCTGAAAAAAAGAAAAAAGTACAAAGACAACACGCTTCGAACTCTCACTGCGCAACCATTTTATTTGTCCTCATCAGGCTTGTTGATTTGATTACTTGTGCAAGTGATGAATGATAGCAGAGAGTAGCATCCTAAACAGAAAGCAGGGAAAGAAGCCAGCTTAACTTTATTTACACTTTTTATGTGTTAAGTGAAGCTCTAGATGGAAATAAATGGACCTGATTTAAAATTGAAGCAGATGAAAAGTTTTAAGAAGCTCAATCAGTCTGTGAAATCTGCGTGTTTTCTGTGATTCTTGGTCTGAACATATTAAAAACTCTCCCACTGTCTTTTGAAATTTCAGTTTTAATTTCAACCAGTGGGATAAAACGTGCAAAAGTATTAATACTCCTTAAGCTCCTGCACAGTTTCTTATATTTGTGTTAAAAGTGACAAATCAAAACCTGAGCAGAATTCTGAAGTGGAAGCTAACTGCTAACATGCTTTTCATTAAAAATCTGAAAAGTGCAGAGTGCATTTGTATGGATCGTGTCATTCAGATGTAATTTTGACAGAGAAATGCTCAGTTTTAATTCTAACACTTTTACTATTTACTACTCAACCCATTGTCACTGAAATCAGAATTTATTGAAATGTGTCTTTTGCTTTCTTCCTGCGTACCACAAGCCGTGTCTTTTTTGTCATTTTAATCTTTTTCTCTTGTTCTCTGGTCTAGGCAGCTCCTCTTGTCAGAAAACACTCCTTCTTTTCCGTTTACTGATGTTTACATTGAGTTTAACAAACAGCACAGCAGAAATCTCACGGCGAGGCGAGGAAATCCCCTTGGTGTAGCGCGGGTAATCTGCTGATGTGGAACCTGAGCTCCAAAGCACCCTGTGCTCCACCACGGCACAGAGTGACAGTGACGCTAAGCAGCTTTACCGGCGCTAGCGCTGTAGCTTTAGCTTTAGCTAACCTCCTTGTTCTGCCTGTGAGACGAGCGAACGTCGAAGCGACCACCGAGCAGAAGGCGCTACTAACGTTCTGATTCCTGATTAGGTATTTCAGTCCTTCTGAATTATCTCCTTTAATTTCCACCCAGTCGGCTCTGGTTTTCCAACTTCGTCTGAAGTTCTGGTGTCTTATTGATTTTACCTTTTAGATCAACTTTTAGTTTTGAGGAAAAGGTCCTGGGTTGTGCAGAGTCTTAAAGCTTTCTACTTATCTACCATGGCTGGTGAAAAAGGTCTTTCTGCATCCAGGCATGCCTTTTGGGGAAAACTGATAAAATAATAATACATACTAAGGTATTATGTGTATTTATTAGAAATGTCCTGTAGGGTCTTCAGGAATGTGGATAAATATGGAAGAATTGAGCAGAAACATGCAAAACAATGTGAGTTTTCCATTTTCTAAAATATAAATATGTTTTTCTGGAATAAACTCAGCAGATTGTTTTTCCAAAATGATTATGAATTAAACATGGAGGTAGTCATCATTAAGCACAGGCCACTGTGAAAGTTTTACAGGATGATAACTTTGAGTAAACATCCCATAGTATCACAGAAACACACAATTAAAAACACACAATAAAAAATATATAAATAACAAAAACAAATGGCACATAAAGAAACAAATATTCCTGATTATTTCTGTTATAATTAGGTTCTTACTAACATTTTCTTAATTTTGTTTGGACATATAGGTAATAAATACATAATATAAAGATATTAGGTAATAGATTTTCTAAATCTATTAGTATTATCCAGGTGTGAACATTCATGCTCTGATCATTCTGTCCTGTCAGAGTTATGCAGGTATGAGGCTGTTATTAGCTGGTGGATTAATTGATCATCTGTTCTGGTTTCCAGCCTGCATTCATCTGCTTATCAGACATGCTAGCATTAGCTTACAGCAGTGTGAGCGTAATAAGGGTGTTATAACCTCTTATAGTTCAGTAGATTCGGTTTGAGAAGACTTAGAGTTTGTGGGATTTCTTTTTCTTTGGTAAAAAAAAAACACAAGCCATTTCTCCTCATACGCTAGTGACATATGTTTGTTTTTCTTGAATTTACCCACAATGCCCTGCGCTGTTTCTCACTTCCTTCTTTTGGAGCGGTCTCCAGTCCACACCAGAGTTTACTTTGACCGAACCCAGGCGTAGATTTATAGGAGAACCAGAGTTCACTCTTTGGGTCCGAATCAGTTTAATTACACATTTACACCTCCACAAAGGAACCAGACTAGAAGAACCGGGTTTGTAGGCAAACGGACTAAACAGTGATGGTGTGAATGCAACCTAAAGTGACTGAAGCTTGGATGGCCTCAGCTGGTTGTGAAGATCCTATAAATGTTGATCTAAATCTCAATGAAAATGTTTCGGTCCTGTAACAAAACGGTGAAGATATGAAGTCCTCAGTGATCCTGTGTGATATTTATATTGAATTTCTGTGATATTTTCCTTTAGCCAACCTTGAATTGAGCCATGAACTGTCACTATGCAGTGTGTGTGTGTGTGTGTGTGTGTGTGTGTGTGTGTGTGTGTGTGTGTGTGTGTGTGTGTGTGTGTGCACCCCAGAGGATGAGGCAGCCATCGACTGCTCCAGTCCGTCATTGATCTGTCTCCATCGATTGGCTGGTGTAAGTGCCTGTCAACCATCCTGTCACCGCTGCTCTTCACAAGAAGGATTGCTGTTACTCCGGCTCTCCTTGTCGTCCCTCTGCACCGGTGTGTTTGTGTGTTTTACACTTGCATTGAGCAAACGCGCTCTCTGTACTTTTCCCGATAGTGTTATCGTCTTGTTACTCGTTCCTGCCGCTGTTCCTCCTCTTCCATCTTCGCTGCCTGTTTCTTCTAAAATTTGCCCCAGCTCTGTCTTCCAGCCATAAGCTGAGCTGAAGGCAGAAAATGATCAGTAATGTCTGACATCTGCATGTGTGTGTTCTGTGTGCTGGGATTGTTTTTATGTTTGGTAAAAGAACATAAATGTAGGATGACAGCTGACATATCAAGCGTACTATTGATAATTAGTTTAGCTGATCAGAATCAGCTTTTTGGTCAAGAATGTGTAAATTTGTCTTTAGTTTCAGGACATTAAGAATAAATTAACCTTAGAAAGCCTAAAATAAAGGACAAGGCTGTACAACTAAAAAATTATACAGCCAATTTTTGAATGTAAAGAAGAACAAAATGTCTTTTTTTAGAAAACAGCTCTGCAGCACCATCTGAATATAAATCTGAGAAGTTGATGTCCAGTATGTGTGGGTTCTGCAGGGTGTTAGCTGTGTTTTCCTGACCTGTTGATGAGCCAAACCACCCAGTGATTTATGATGTGATGTAAACATTTGCAAAGGGTTTGTAGATGTGTGGCTTTCTTTGTTTTTGGTTTTGCAGAAGATATGAATGAGAAGAATTGGGAGTGTTTTGTAGGACTTAAAGACATTTATTATTAAATTATTAACTGCTTAAAAATTGGACAAACAAACTGATGTTGCTGTAGACATATTGTTTCAGAAACTGTTTCATTTTGCTTTTCTAACTTTTTACTGTTTTTTATGAATTAAATATCTTTGCTAGACGTGGCACTGATAAGTTCTGCCAGAAATGAAATCACAGAAGTTACTAAACAACTTGTTGTTTATCATCAGCAGCTTCATAAAAACACTGATGCACACTATTTTAGCTACATTTAAATGACAATTTCAGTATTAAAACATAAAGTTTATCCCCAGAATTGCTTGCAAATGTATCAATTATTGGTGCAGCTTTTTTCTCATCAATGCACTGAAACCTACTGAGAGTTTCCCCAACATTATTCCACATATTCATGATGAACAGTGAAAATCCTCAATCTGTACATCATCATCACCTTCTTTATTTTTTAATTAGGGCATTTTCGGTGGAAAACAAGCCATTTTTCTTGCGCTCATGCTGCGCCGGGTTCAGACTGATGATCCAGCAAACAGCTGGCTGCGACTTCGTGCCGCAGCGCTCCAACATCTTCATTATGCGCCGGCACACACACACAAACACCCAAATACAAACCTTGTACATAATTGCACACAAAAGCATCATCTCTCCTGCTGAGCTGTTGATAATTACAAGTAAAACAGTGCAGTAAACACCCCCACACACCCCCCCCCACACACACACACGGGCCCAAGTTTAGGATGAGTTTTACTGCAGTTTGGAGCTGCTGAGAGTCTGTGCTCCAACACTTCACTAATTACCTTCAGGAGAGTTTGGGGGGAAAAACGATGCACAGGCTTATCGGCAGATTAAATCGGTATTATATACATGCATCAACAAATGATGGAGTTATAGATTAGAGAGAAAAATAATTACACAGGCTGATTAACAAGATCAGGAGGCAAACAAGACAGATAATATATACAGGTGAGAGACGACGGCTTAGAGCTCAAAACAATGAACAAATTAGATTCTCAAAGCACCGCAGACGAGAAAATAACATCTTAGACATAATTACAGACCTTCAGAAGCTTTTTACGCTCCGACTAAAAGTTTTTAATGATTTTACCTTCATGATCTGGGCTGCAGAGCTGAAAGAAAAGATAATTATTATGCCTGCTTTAGATTCATTGCCTTATCATCTAAAAGTAATTCAAGTTTAGAGTGTTTTAAATTAGCATATTAGAAGCACATAATCATGCTGAATCCTCACTGACTTTAAAACTAATTAAACTTTTCCTGCTTCAATAAAACAGCTAAAATGTTCCTAAATATCTAAATATTTGTAAATCAAAGAGGAGGGAGAATGTTTTATTTTATCACTTTTGTCAAATTCAGAAGTTAAAATTAATATAAATTAAACATTTTGGGGAAACTATTAGAATCCATAATAATTATTGTTACATTTTAAGGGGAAGAACGCTGATTAACGTTTTATGTAAATATTCAAAACATTTTTGGTTCTTCTGAATGTTTAGTCCTGTAACTTGATATTTTTATTTGAGTTTAATTTCTATCACTTTCTTCATATATAAGCGTTTTTGGAAAAAAGCTGAAAGAGCAACTTCTTAAAGGAAAAAACAAGAAATCTGTTTCCAAACCAGTGATCTGAAACGTCTGAATGATTAACAGCTGCTTGAACCCAAGAATGCTGAGAACTGTTAATGCACAGAGTAAAGTACATCTGGAGAACAAAAACATGTGAAACTGTTTAAAAATATCCTTTAACTGCCAACTGCAAATAAGATTAGTGTAGCAACAAAAAGGTTAGCTGTTTGTTTGCACTGGAGGAAACTGAAAATATGCTTCTGCTGTATTTATTATGAGTATTTGTTGACTTTCTTTGAGCCAAGTAGAGCGCAGACTGAAATATGAAGCTTTTGTTTTTACTTAATATCCTCAGGGAGTTTTCAGATCACGCAGATCACGTTCAGGCAGAGACAGGAAGGTCAGTGCGGTCTGGCAGACTGAGTGGGGAACTGGTCCAAACCGTCTCTGACACATGTCCATCCACCTCCAGTCCGTCCACTCGCACTGCGAACGCGGCTCATCCACCGAGTCGCTTCATTCTGCAAAGCTTCTGGCAGGAAAATCAACTCTTACGAATCAGAGTGTGTGTAGGAGAGAAGTGTTGGTGGTCACTGCAACATGTGAGCGCTTCCTTTTGTAAAGCATTTCTACTCTACATAAATCAAGTTGGTTTTTATTTTTGTGCAAATCTGAGGTTTTAATTTCCCCCTGCAGAAACATTTAAAAATGATGAGACGCAAATGAGATTTTCTTTGGTTTCAGTGACAGATGTGCTGTGTGCACAATTACATCAGTAATGTTTTTACGTAAGACTAATCCCATCCAGACAGAACTCCAGCGCAGTTTAATCCCATTTGGTTGGACACGGTGATTAACACAATTACTTTATTCCAACTGGATAAAAAGATGAAAAAGTCAGCTGTAGGAAAGAATTGCGTCACTCTTAAATTGAGTTGATATTAATTTATATTCTCTTAGTATAGAATTATCACTGTGGTAACTTTTTTCTATTTTACAATTGATTGAAAGTCAAATAAAAACACCATAAAGTCAAATTATGGCAATAAAATTGAATTTATACATAATTAAGAGCTCTATATTATATATTATGTACCATAAGTAAGAGTAAGTAGACAGTTTATTTGGTGGGAATGGTGCTGGTGCTCCTTCTGGCCGGCCCAAAGCATAAGCAAACTGTGCTCCTGCACATGGTCTTCAGACCACCAGGGGGCGCCCAATGCTTATAAAAATATTTTTTATGTAATACTGCAGGTATAACCAGTTGAACTGTCCCAACTTTTTCTTTATTGCTTTATTTTGAGCTATATAAAAGAATACAAATAATATGACATATAATTCAATTATTTTCAGAATAGTTTTATTTGGGCACAAAGTTTGCTTATGTTTCAGTCCAGCCCTGATATGTAAGCCATGCAGCTCTATTAGATGCACAAAACACAGAAAATTAAACCTTGACATATTAGCAAAAGATATATTTAAAGGAACCATGATGGTTGGATTTTAGGATGGGATTAGTTGGAAACGGGGCCCCAGTGAGATTCTGCACAGGGACCCACACAACCTTGGGCTGGCCCTGCTACTTTCAATTTAAAATATGCCATCATAAGAACCTGAGTCTGGTTCTGGTTCCTCATCCTGTAATGAGATCCAGAACTTGTTGGAGGTATTATATATTCTTTGGATCAGAGCGTCTTTACATGACGAAACGTACAAAATAATCATCTTCTTTGCGTTGCAGCTGTTAAACTGAAAGGAACTGAATTTCTGTGAGAAGCAGTTGGATAGACATACATAATGAAACATGAATCCAAAGAAAGACAGAAAAATAAGAGGATCAGCTAATCTCCCAGGACGAATCTCCTGGTTTAAATAGAAAAAGAGAAGAAGGACAGGAAGGAGGAAGTATTGCTGTCTGAATCCTCAGCTGTGGTGTCATTATCCTGCAAGGCTCGGTGCTGCTGCCTGTCTCCTCTCTCTCTGGTCTCATCTGCTCTGCTGTCCAGCCAACTAATAGAACAGTCCATGCAAATTGCTCGGGTTAATAGAGTGAAGGACGGGAGAACGGAGGAGACGGACGGAGAGAGAGAAGCAGACATTCCTGGGCTCCTCTCTGCAGCGACCAACATCAGGCGGGTTTAACCCACAGATACCTGCTGGATTAACCTGCCTTCTGTTTGTATGCTGCTGAAGCAACACACACTCTGCATCACCAGTCACAAATTCACGAGGCAAACACAAAATCTGGTTTCTGTTTGGTTTTATTGCAAATATCTCAGTATACATCAAATAAAACAAAACTTACAAATACCTTTTGAGCAGAGTTTAAGTCAGTTACTTCTAAATATGGATGAAAATGTGCTCGTTATAAGAGAAGTTGACATTTTTTTTTTTTACATTTTCAAGTTTTTTCTAAAACATATCTGACATTAATCTCAAAATTTCTGATTTTCTTTTCTAGCAACTTTTTCATTTTTGAAACGCAGAAACTTTCAGGTTTTTCTGGAAAATTTAATCTCAATATTTCTGTTGTTTTCTAGCAAAATGTCGAAACTCAATTTTTCTTATATTAGTCTCAACATTTTCTAGTAAATTCCAACTTAGAAATTATGAGATTCTCAAACATTTTGTAGAAAAAAATCTACTCCTTTTTTATGTAGAAAGATCCTAATGATCCCTGACGCTCTGTCAGTCTGAAATTCACAAAGAACTTAACAGTTTAAGATAAACTTTCTTCATCCTCTCATTAAAAAATAAATACATAAATTGTTATACATAATAAAATAAATGAATAAAAGCCCTTATCTGTTTCAAGAAAAGCAAAAATATATCTGCTAGTTTCAGTATTTCATTTGTTCTTACTGAGCTTCAGTAATAAAACTGGAGATTATTAAAAGAAAAGTAGCTTTTCATGTTAAGAATAATAATAAAACAAAAATGAAAATAAAAGAAATCGTTGCAGATGGTGCTTTGATCTGTTTTATGACCAACCATCATGAACGCTGCAATATTAATAAAAATTCGACAGCAGAAAGTTGTGCTACGAGTGTCACAAATATTATTTTATTAAGTATATCTTCACTTTGAATCTGCATACAGGACGCTCCATGCAGTCCAAATTCCTCTTCTAATAATTTCTCCTCCTTTCAGAAGGTTTTTTTTTTTTTTTTTAATTTTATTTGACATTTTTTGTAGCAGAAAAACATCTCTGACTTAACATTGACTTCATTGTGTGCCCTCTGTCTCTGAAAGAAATGTCTTACTCCTTAAGAAGTGGATCTCTGAAAATTTGCTTCAGTTGAATAACTCCAAATCAGAAATAATTATAGGGACTCCCCCAGGCCTGTCATTAAAAGCATTAACAGCCTCTCCTCTCTTCTGGGCGTAAAAATCCTCCAAAGTAGAAACAACCTTGGTGTGATTTTCTGCTCCTTTCAGTCTATTTTTCTATCCCTTCGAATCTGAACGAAAAGACCAAGAACATCTGAATATTTGTGCATTAATGTAAAGTGACAGAAATGTTTGAACTGTTAACCTCAAATTAATGATTAAAAGTGTAAAAGTGAGAGAGCTGGGTAGTAAAGAGAGCTTGGAGTTAAGTTTCTCATATTTGCAGAGAGAATGTTTTCACACTACAA
Organism: Poecilia latipinna; assembly: GCF_001443285.1. NCBI lineage: Eukaryota > Metazoa > Chordata > Actinopteri > Cyprinodontiformes > Poeciliidae > Poecilia > Poecilia latipinna. The sequence continues at coordinate 395,808 of NW_015112900.1, forward strand.
TAATAGACTGAACCCACACAAACGGACTCTCAGACCCACACATGACAGGAAGCCTGATTCACTCTGACACAGCCAGCACATCCATGCAAGACTCCAAAAACCACACAAAAAGCATTTTATCTTATAATAAGACAAAACCAACATATAAGTAGCTTTTAGCTAAGATATATGAATTTATTTAGAGTCAGCAATTTCTTAATTTTGATTAAAAAGTTTCATTTATAACATGAGAGAAGTGGAACTAGTATTTTTTTAATTTTTTTCCTTCAACTTGGTGAAAAGTTTCTGTAGGTTAGTTTTGTTTTACTCCAAGTGTACTAAGGGATTTGCACTAAACTAGACCAAAAATATCTGCTAAGATTTTGTGTTGGTTAGATGAAGTGATGGTGGTGAACGGCTGCAGGGGATCCAGCAGGAGCAGCAGCAGTTTTTCTCTTTCAAATTATTTCTAACCTGCTTGTTGAGTTGCAGTTATAAGCAAACTCACCCTGAAGCCTTATGGGGTAAATTTACTTCTAATGCCTCCACCATTGTGCAGGAAATATTCATATTGTAGCTCAAAGGGCAGACGCTACAAACGGAGGCGCGTAGCCAACCTGGCTACCAGGCGGCGCTGGCAGCATCGATCTGGGTGACCGAGGCTTCAACCTCTGCTAGCTGAGGGCTGCACATCTCTAATTCCTTTTAATCAACCTCCCTGCTGTAATGCAGTGGCCGGCATTAATGTCGAGAAGCAACAGAGCAGCCAAAGACTTGGTGTTTCTGTCTTAACAGTTTTTAAAATAATAGTTTTTAAAAGCAGAGCAAATTATGGCGAAGCTGAGGCCTGTCATTATAAATGGTCCCAGAAGTTACAGCGATAATCAATAATTTTGTTGTTTTGTTGTCATTTTGAAGTAATATATTGATCGTAGAATAAAAATGCACATTTGCTCTTTCAAAGACCAATAAACTTTAATTCTGTAAAGAATGTTTAGCCCTGAAAATGGAAGATTTATTAATATCAAACAAAAACAGGAAAACTAAGACCAGCTAATAACAGAAATAAAAACCACACTCAGCCAAAAAACAGTAAAATGAATTATGAATCTCTGTAGATGAAATCAATCATCAGAATGTAATCTATCAAGCTAATATTAATGCATCATGTGATTAATTGATTCACTGCTTGCTGCAACAGGCTTAGTGAGGCGACATTTCAGCTGCATTTTACAATTCAACATTGTTTATAGTGCAGAAATTAAATTTATTTAGTTTCTATTCAACTGATACATTTTATTAATCCAGCTGTCTGCAGGATCACATCCTGATGTTTCCTCTGCTGTTTGCTCTCCAGATTTCTGCTCTGACTTCAGAGTTTCTAATTTTCACTGTTACACTTTCTCTGATGTACATATTATTTTTATGATTTATTTTGTTTGCTCCATTTTAAATTCTACTGTGACAAAACAATTTTCCTGTGTTGATCAATAAAGTGTCTGACCGTAGCAGGAATATTTGTTCTGTCATTTGGCAGAATGTCAGGGATTTTATTTATTAAGTTATGTTTTATGCATTTCAGAGGGAGGAAATGTCTATTTTCATCTTTTTTTTACTGATAAAAAGCTGAAAAGTGCAGAATACACTTAACTTCAGCTGTTTCAGGGGCTTAAAGATGGATGTTCTTCATCCCATGTTTCAAATAAAAATGGGCAAAATTGGTAAAAACATCAAAATCTTTCTGCTGTAAGTAGAGCAACATGTTGATTTACAAAGTGTGGCATCAGTGGAGATGAATTTAAATTCACAACAAGCTTTTCATGCATTCATTTGTAAAATAAAAATGTTTGAAATCATACATTTCCTTCCACTTTATAGTTTGAAGCACTTTGTGTTGGTCTTTGAAATAAAAAAACACAATTTAAAACATTAAAGTTGGTGGCAGTAAAGCTATTCTGTAAGAAACTTTACAGACAAAACAGAAAAATAGCTTTTTACTGGACTGAAAATAAGTCAAAATGAGACTGAAATCCACTGAAACATTTTGGGAGAACTTTCAAAAAGATTCAATCCTGAAGGAGGAAAATCCTGGAGACTCAACAGGACTGATCAAATCGTTCCTGTCAGACAAAAACATTTCCTCTTTTTATCTCTACTGATCCCACACCTCAATCTGCGGATGATTTTATATTTATCCAGTTAAGATGATAAAAACCCCATCAGATCAGTGTTAATTTACATCTATAAGCATCATGCCTGTTTCCTGGAGTAAATATCTGTTAGCCTGTATTTCTCATATGATGCCCAGAGATGTATAAAAAACTAAATCTTCTGAATTCGAGATTTCTGAAAGAACGAACCTGCTAAATGTAGGTGTGTACTGATGCAGTCAGGCTGTTTTTTAAAGTGTAGATGGATCACACATTATTAGCTGTCAGAGCTGAGGAAATGAGTCTTTCCATGTTAACGATGCTGACTTCCTGTTTGGGCTCGGCCCTCTGAAGCTGTTTCAGGAAATGAGGAGCAAGTCTGTGATTGTTGGTTTTGATTCTGAGCGGCGTTGGCCCTTCATCCTCGCCGCTCTCTCCTTCGCCATGTCGTTTCTGCCTCTCGCTCACTCTTTATTTTTCATTTTGTTTCCTCTGTTTCTCCCTGGCTCCGCCTGTGAGCAGATAAAAGGATGTAAACGCAGCGAGCCGGTGTTGACTGCCGGGCAGATGACCCGATAGGCAGAGTGGCTTCTGCAGCTCAGATAAAAGACGCGCTTTGATGCTGAACATTGACATTTCAGGATTTATCCCCCCCCCCATCCTCCCATCCAAGGCTATTTCTACCCACCTTCCTTGGGTTGAAAACACCACAATCTAAAGCAAGACAAACAAATTCATCTGAATGTAAATGCGCCATCCAAGGCTCCTCTCTCCTGTTCTCCTGGAATAAATAACCTTCTGGGATGGGAGCAGCTCTGAATGACCCGCTCTAATGTATTCACAGTACTGTAAGGAAAATGAGTGTGTCAGCACACATGCATGTGTTAATGCGCCTCAGGATGTCCTTTCCTCTGATTATGGGAGCTTTGTGCTGCTGGAGAGACACTTTGTTGGACTTCTAATCACACAAAGGGACATTCTGACTCCCTTACTGCGGGTTAAGGACTTTGCTGTATAGTTTTACTGCATCTTGTTAAACTTTTACTGCTGGCAATGCTGCACATGTTGCTCTGGGACTTATTGACTTTTATATTAGAAATATATTCTGCACAATTAAACATTCCTCCGTAGGTTTATTCTGACTGTTTCCAACTAAGAACAAGTCAAAGCTGATGATACACATTCAGGTCAGTCGTTTTGCACACGACACTAAATGCAACAGTTTTAGGATTTTTCCTTTAGAGATGTTTTGTGGGAAATGTGATTCAATAAGGTTGGCTGGATCAATTGTAATGTGGCTGCAGACTGTGTTTAATCTCCAGACCCATCACAACCTAATCCAAATGGAGAACAGAATGGTCCTGCAGCAAATCGCCTCCCAGGAGCTTCTCTATTGGCTCTGCCAGCCCATTAATAAGAAGCTCCTTTCCCTCCAGTTTCCAGTCGCATTCTGTGTCCGTGTGCAAATGCAGCTGAAAGTTTGCTGGACAAAAATGGGGTTGCATCTGCACCATCAATAACAGCTTCCCACAATGCAACACAGAACAATAGATGAACCTGAGAGTGCAGCACAGTGTTTTTTTTGCAGAACTCAGATGTGAAACCTGAGCTGCAGGTCGGATCCACTCTGTCCTCCCACCTGGAACTAAACGATGAGCAGAAACCAAACCTGCAGCTGGTTCCTCAGTTCCAGCCGCGCCGTGTTCCTGCCTCTCGGCTCGGCTCTTCACTCCCACATGCATGTTCACCTGAACTCCTGCACAACGCGGTTTAAACGGTGGGACTGACCGCAGACTGAGACACCGCCGCTTTCTCTTCCAGATAACCAGAGTGAGTTTCTTCTTCTCTGGTATTACAGAATGAATCCTAAAGTTAAACCCAGGGGGATTCATTTAAGATTGTTGTGAAAGATACGGTTGTAGTTTAAACTGTCTGCACAGGTTGGTGCAGTGCATCGCCTTGAAAACATCTGAATAATGGCCTCTTGTATTGATCCTAACCTCAGCCAAGTCAGGAATTGAATTAAAAGCAGTAAAACCAGACGGCATTAATCTTAGCTAACAACCAGTTTCCCCAATTTGTATAAAAATGTGAAGGTAGAATGGATTTCACACAAATACAGGAATCTTCTCTCAAATGACACAAAAAATGAGATTTCCAATTGGAATTGCATATAGCCAATATTTAGTGATGCTTAAAGTGTGTTAGTGTTGCACACTTCAAGGATCCGGCAGTTCAAAGTGCTTTACATCATAAAAACATTATGAAGACTCCAATTATGAGACAAACAACAAACATTTACCAAATACCATCATTAAAATCATCAAGCAAATACACATCAAATATGTTGATTCCAGTTATTACTGATCAGAGGCAAATCTAAACAGGTGGGATTTTATTCTTGATTTCATGGAACGTGGTTTTTCAGCAGTTTATTCCAGATATTTGGTTCTGGATGAAGATCAGAACGAACCAAAAGTATTTTAAAGTCTCTTCTCTCAGTGTAAGAATTTTATAACGTAGATGATGTGATCTAACTTCCTGGTTTTAGTCAGAACTCCAGCAGCAGCAGCGTTCTGGATCTGACTGATTTGTTAGTCTGACCTGTGAAAACGCTGCTGCAGTAATCCGTGTGACTAAAGACAAACACATGGATGAGTTTCTTTAATGCTGAGACATTAATCCTCTAATCCTGGAAATGTAGAAGGCCGACTTTGTACCTGTCTTTATGTGACTCTGCAGGCTCAGGTCAGAGTTCATCTGTACTCCCAGGTTTCGGGTCTCATTGCTGGTTTTTAGTTGTAACAACTGAAGCTGTACTGACTCTGGATCGTTCCTCTTTAGATCCAAACACAATAACTTCAGTTTTTATCTACATGCTGCTATGAGGTTAAACTTTTATTCAGTTTTACTGATCCATTTTCTCTGTACATAACAGAATAAACCCTGAAAATATATGAACTTTAGCAGCTAAAATCCTCCAACACTGGAAACGCTGAAAGCAGAATTCGTCTTTTAATGAAATATTTCCTCCTCAGTTTGATGCTCCAGCCTCACCTCTGCCACTCTCCTTCAGGTTATTTCCTTCTTTTACTTTCCTTCCATTGCTGCGAAACTGCAACCCAATCCCTGATTCATTCGTTTTTATTTTCACTTCAAGTCTTTCTTTTCATCCCTGCTTCTAATCGTGTTTTCTTCTTGTCTCCTCCCAGGAGGATCCCTCTTCTTAACACCTTCTACCCTCCAGTTTCCGCTCCGCTTTGAGCCAAAAACCTTTTTCAGATTAGGTTCTTATTCATCTTTTGCTTCGGTTTCCACTTTTATCTTTATCTTCTGGACCTCTCTCCTCCCTGCTGTGGTATAAAATAGGTCTGGAAGTGGTTTATAAGTGTTGGGAGGCCAATAAAGAGTTTTTATTTCATTGGTGTTAACTGTTCTCCTGATCATGAGAATAAGAAATATTTTAAACAATGCTCTTCTATGACTTTGGGTTTAATGGATGCCATTAAATCAGATTTTTTGCTGAAGTTATTCCTGCATGATAACCACACAGCTTCCACAAATCCTCACCTGCAAACAGAGAAACATCAACCTGCACACGTTTGGTTGAGCTTTTCTGAAGCAAACATTTTGCATTCAACATGTTTTAATGAAACTCCCAGAACAAACCTCCCTGTTCTCTCTGTTACTCAGTTACCTCTGCACTTTTAATCATTTGTGTTTCCTGTTGGGCCGTTTATGCTGTAAGTTATGAGCGTTTGGCCGTCACCGGCAGCCAAACGGCCGACACGGCTGCCGTCAAACTCTAAATGTGTAAATCGAAACTCTGCGCTCGGTGTGCTGCAATCAATATCTCGTCCTCCGGACAGGAAGATATTATTCCTCAACTCTCGCCATATTATTGTGTGCATGCTTGTTGCTGTGTGTGTGTGTGTGTGTGTGTGGGCTTATGCTATGCCTCGTGCTGGGGGGCATGTTGTGTTCTGCAGGGATGACTATAATATAGATGTGTGTCATTTATTCCAGTGTGGAGATCAATTCCACTGATGGCTTTGGGCCAGAGTTTGAGGGAGATGGAGAGCAGTGATGGTGGGGTGTAAACAGACTGGAAACACAAACAGGAAGCTGGAATAAACATGAATAAATGTTGCAAGAGTGAGTAATAGCCATGTCATGTAGGGAAACAAGACTTATGGTTTCACTTTGCTGTAAGACAAGTTTTCTGTTTGGATGTTTAAGCTTCTGCCAACGTGGTGTCATGGCAGACCTTCTCTGAAATAGCTTCTAACTGCTTGTTTATGTAGTTAAAATGCCAAAATATACATTAATATTCCTCAATATGCACCAACATGTACAGTGGGAATGTTGTGTTTCACTACGACTGAACTCCATATCTCCCACTCCTAATATTAATTCTTAAGTATGCATATTATTTTTGGAAGATTTTATATTACTCAAACCAAACCAAAATGACTAAAGTAACTTTCTTTTGTTTAACTCATAAGAGGTTAAAGTGGATAAAAAAAGATGCAGAAAATGAACAGAGTCCAGTGGAAAGCAGCTCCAGCAGTGATCAACACCTGCTGTAGATTCTGTTACTTTCCCACCAGCTTCCTAGATTTAACATCTCCATCGCGCCAAGCTGCATCTGAAATCTGTCCATTTTTAGCATTTTTTTGTCCCTTAAACAAAAAAAAAAAAAAAAATCAGTTCTCAGAAGATTGCAGAGAGGGGAAAAGTGTAAAAATAAGAAAAAAGCCCAGATGCTGTACAGCTGCTCACTGAGATGTGTGACTGTTAATGTGAACATCAGGAGGATGCGGAGCGGCTTTTTCTTAGTTTACAGTTTTGATGATGAGTTGATGCTGTGAAGAAGGATTTATCTCAGGATCAAAAACCCAACATGATCTTCTGAAGTCAGACTCTTTCAGATTTCTCTGCTTTTCTGGCTGCTGATTCATCATCAAACTGAAGATCCACCAGATGAGAAATCAACTCATGTAAGCTTCTTAGAAATAAACCCAGATCAGACGTGCTGACTTTCCTCTGTAGGATTCTCTTTAAGATTCAGTCACAGATTAAAATAACTCACATCTCCACAAATTTACTGGAAAATACAGTAAATCTGTTATTTTTCCTTCCCCTCTGGGTCAGGATTTATGGAGGCTGTGGTTTAAATTATTAATGAGAACGTGAAGGCTCATCTAGCTTCACAGTGGTGAGTCATCGCATTTCAACTCTAGCTGGATTGAAGTGTTGCAATTTAGATTGCAAATGAAGCCAAAACACTGTTTTTGTTGTTTTTGAGAGATGCAAAAACCAAAACATAAAAAAAAATAATAATTGTTTCATCGCCAGTGAATGCTGCGGTGTGGGTTGTCCAGAAGCTGCAGGCTGGTCAGTTTTATTTCAGACCAGTCTGACCACAGGCTGCACTCCACCCAGGAAGACGCGTCGTCTTCACAGCAGCTCAGTGTTTCTGCAGCTTCAAACACCAACAAGCTGCGAGAAGCTGAGAGAATGACTCACACTGACAGAAACTTTTTATAGCTTCTCTTTCCTTTAGTCCTGAACTGATTGCAGCATATTTTCCTTTAATTGGGAGTTTAACTTCTCCCGCTTTTCATGACAAGAAGATCCAGTTTCATTTCCTCCTGAGAGAAAGTGAGGCTGATGTTGGGAGCATCGTTTTTTCTCTGCACCTCGTATTTTAAACATCTACCTCTTTTTCTGTGACCATTAGAAACATTTTCAATCAAATCATGAACTCTGACAAACCGTGCAGGTCGGTAAATCCTCCCTGATGGATACACTGCCTGATCAAAAAGAAGGTTTGCTTCTACGATGTCACAAGATTTATTTCCATCCACTGTTTCATTATTTTTTCTCTAAGATGATTCAGAGTCCAGCCATTGCACAAAGGTTTCTCCAGCGCATCCCAGAGGTTCTCAGAGGATTTAGGTGGATTCATTTAGGAAAATTATGTCTGATGTTCCTTGAATGATGTTCCTTGTCTCTCCATCCCATTACAGTGGTTGGAAATTTAACTATGTAGATTACAGTATTTAAAAATCAAAGTATCACATAAAGCAAAGTAGAATATAATGGACCCACGACTATTCATTTGTTTTTAGCATGTCTAAGATATGCAAAAGTATTTATGTGTCTTATAAATTACTTTGCATGCTATTAGTTGGCATTTGCAAAGCAGCCAATCCAAGAATGTAATTTATCCTTGGTTTTGATTGGCTGAACCCACAAGAGCGTTGATGAAGAAAACCATGAAGCTCCTGCGTTAATATACTCAGTTGTGAATATTAATGCATATTAAGGTATATTTGATGTTTGAACTTTTAAAATAGGCAGTTAAAAGTGTTTTTATTGGAGATTTGTGAATTTTAGCTTTTATTGGGATGTTTGGGTTCCTAATAATCTGTATTATCCAACTCCATCTTTCAGCCTTGCATCAACATATTGTGGTCTGAAGGTTTTGCACAGCTTCCTAATCCATTAAAACCCAGCAGATACGACGCCAACGCCCCACAGAGACGGACTTGTTGATTGGCCGCCGCTCGGTGCATCGCTGGATGGGTTAATGCGCAGGTTAAAACAGGGACATTGTATGGAGAACGTCGTTAGCGATGCTAATTAGGTGGATCAGAAGGAAATGACGGTCCGGGTGCTGCTGTGGAGCTGAATCTGTGATCTTTAGCTCACAGAGAGCGGAGGAGATAGGAGATAATTTAAATGTTCAGAGGCCTGAGGCTTCAGAAGCTGGTTTCATGTCATGTTAGGGGAGGCGAGAAGACGAAATGTGATCTCTTTGAGAGCTTGTGAGAGTCTGTGTGCAGGCAGAGGGATACTGTACTCACTCTGTGAGTCACAGACAGCCAATTATAAAAACCCAAAGGCCACCTCTCCCTCCCTTTCTCTCTCCCTCTCTTTCTATCCTCCTTCCTGTCTCAATCTCCATCTCTCCTTAGCTTTCAAACTTGTTCTGTTTTTTTTATCTATGTCTCTACTTCACCATCTCTGTCTATACAGAAACCTCACCTCATTAGTGGAGGACAGGAAAAGAAAGAAGGTGGATGTTGAGATGAAAGAAGATGAGAGGTGAAGAGTTTAGAGGAGATAAAAAGAGAGGAGGATATGAAAGGAGGAAAGGAGACAGCGATGAAAGGAGAAGAGACATTAGGGGAAATAGATAATAGGGTAAAATTAGATTAGATTCGACTCTGCTCATGCCTAAATAGAAATTAGATTTTCTCAATGGGAGGTGCATTTGTGCAATATTACTCCCCAGTTCAGCTACATTTGCTGTTTCCACTTGTTTTATTTTGCTGTTAATTGCTCCAGTTTGTTCAGTTAGTCTATTGCATATTGAAATAAATGGCTAAGTGGGAGATTGTTGGTAAACTTAAGGAGGAAGAACTCTGCTGCAGGGCTCACTTTTCTTTAGAAATCTAAACTTCTTGTGTTTGATGCTTGACAGTCTTTCTTTGTTGGTTCCAGGCTTTCAGTGAACTGCATTAAGGAAACCATAGAGCACCAATTATTGTCTACTTAATCACATTTCTATTGTTGTCATTGAAAACAGAGTTTTTCTTTCAAATTAGCCTGTAGTGAGAACAAAATGCATCTTTCTGATAGTTACCAGAGTTTACTGCTGGTGCTTGAAGCAGAAATTGGGCAGCAGTTTGTGTGATGGGTTTGGGTTGGTGTGTTTTCAAATTGGTGAATCCATTTGGGCTCCAGATCCAGCCGAGGATCTGGTCAGGTGTGTCATGTCAGGGTTAAAGATGTGGAGAGGTTTAAAGGAGGGTTCCGCTTTAAATCCCAATCTTTGAACATAGAACATGTTCAGTCCGTTATCTGAGCATGGAGAGAGGACGGATCAAATGGAAACGTCACCAAAACATGGAGGATCTGTTGACAGGACAACTGATTCTGTTTTCAGGAAAATGAAAATGTGCTGGTACCATGTAGGACTTTAAACCGAGTAGAGCCGAGTCAACCTGTGATAGTTGACACTCATGGAAAAGGGTTTTCAGTTTTTGTCTAAATTAAAGACCAGAGTGAAAACATTTTTAACTTGTTGAATGAAATCACAAACCGTAGTTCAGGACTGAGCTGCAGAAGAGAAAAACCTGGTACCTGGTTCTGATTGTGAGATGTTTTATTTTGTAAAACCAGAAAAAGTTCATGGCCAACAGGAAGCTGATGGTTGATTATTTTTCCAATTACCTTCATGTCATTTCAGCTGCACTAGTTTGATTTTATTTCAGTGCAACTTTAAATGTTAAACCTTAAACTCTGCATCATGATGAGCTCCAAGCACCAGAAAGTCCTTCTAATAATCCCAAACTTTCACTTCTTGCCCTGGAAATACATGACACTGAGTCAGCTTGTTGCTGAGTTGGTTCACCACAACAGCTGAGGATTTCTATTTCCTGTTGCGATAATTCACACAAATGAAAGTCAGAGCCGGTTCTGTTCAGGCTGCTGGAATCAGAAGTTTTGGATTGGAGGAGATCCTCCTCATCTCTGGGTTCGTTTGTTTGGATGTTGTTGTTTTCAGGACTGAAACAACAACATGTTGGTTTCATTTTGCAGACTTGAACTATACCACATTATTTATTTAGTAAGGATTTTAGTGAAGCATAAAACAATTTTGGACAAAACCTGCACACATAAATTTGCAAGCAGAGCACAGCATCAATTTTACATCAATTTAAATTATTCTGTCTATATTTTATGCAGCATACTTTATTATTCAGGCTTTAAATGTGATACTTGAATAAAAATGCAGTTCTCTAATGCCCTGCTGAGTGATGTATTGATTTTGGACAGAGGAATAATGTATCCTAACTCTCCTTCCAAAGAACTAAAAAACTTTCCAGCATTAATATTCAGACATAAATCAGCATAAGGAAATCTAAAATTTCTCTTGTATGCAGACATTCAGAATGCTGCTTGGACGTATTTATTGTTATGAGCAGGTGCTTTCCACTGAGTAAACATTTTTTACCTCCTTTTGTAGTCCTCACTTACTGTTTTTTCCTCCTGACTTTGCAGCAAGGTTGTCAAAATCTTTAATATTGTATGGAGTGTTTATTTGTTATGCATCAGTGTGTAATGTTTAATGTGCTCATTGTGCCTCTGCTGAGCTTTTCTTCTCTCTCGCTTGTTCAACAAATCATAGATATTTCTCTGCAAGTGAATAATCCCTCATAATAACGTTTGGCCGTTTGCAGCTCGGTTCGTCAGATGAATGCAGGCGCTGCCGGCTGTTGTATCAGTGTAACTGTCATCCACAGCACTAATAAATATCTGAGTAGGTGTTTATGCCCAACTTCTGTTCTCAACTATAGAGCATGATTTCTAATTTCTTCAGTACATATGAGGAGGGCTGCTGTGCCTTTTACTTTCCTATATTCTGTTTTCTTTATCTCACTTAAAGGGGTGGTGTTATGTGTTTATGCCATTTTTACAGGACAATGAAGTAACTATGTTACCTCTAGATGTAATAAAAAAAAATTGCATATACCAGTAATTAATAAACCACCACAGGTTTGCTAATTACTGCTGCCACTAGTCTAGAGGAGCTGGGATGGGCGTTAAGGCATCCCTGAATGGTTTCTATGGAAGATTGAAGGATTCTTCAAACACTCACAAATAGCTAAAACTTGAAAATACTCAAAAAATGCTTAAAACTGCCTATTTTAACAGTTAATAGTTACACAAAGTATATCTTAATATGGATTGATAGATACGGTAGAAACCATCTTAGCACTGCTACAGAACCTAATATCTGCAGTTTGTGTTATTTTTGCTTTCTGGTGGAATTAGCCAATCAGCACAAAGAAAAATTTAGGCAGCTCTTGGATTGGCTGCTTTGAAGATTTCCATCCTTATGTGAAACTGAATCGTGTAAAATGAGTGAGATGAGCGCTGAGCACACTTAGACCCTGGTAACTGTGAGACTTTATTACATAAAGAGTCAAAAAAGCTGTGAAAATGATATTTCTGAAGTTTGTGTGGAGTTTTCCTTTAAAAGCTCCTGTCTGCATCTCGCTGTGAAGGTCGTGACATCAGCAACATGCAGTTCAAACTTCCATTTGGATAAAAACATCTGACAGTCAAATCGTTAGAAGGCTGAAGTGTGTTTACTTTCTCAGCTGGAGTGTGTGTTCATGCTGTAATTTAACGTGATGAAGAGGTGTGTGTCCAGTATTGCCTCCGACAGCTGTGCTGCTGAGAGCAATACAGTCGTCACGCGCCATCTGCCGTGCACACAGGCCCACGCAAACACACAGCGGCGTGCATGCATCAACATGTTGTGATTTAAGCAAACAGGCAGATCCACCACCTGCCGTGGCTTCCAGCCACCTACTCCTGTCTCCCTCACTTCACCTCTCACGCTCACACACACACACACACACACACACACACACACACGCTCCCTCCTGCGCTGTCGGTTCCTTTTGGATTCTGCACGTTTCGCCTCTTCTTTTAGAAGCTGTCTAATATTAAGCGTTGGCATGTGTGTTTGCAGAGTCTGTCAAGAAAAAGTGTGTTTTAATTAGCCAATGTGCTCCTGTAACGATTGCTTTAAAATCCCAGGATCTCTCCCTGGAGCTCTGGAGAGGTGCTACTGTGTGTGCTGCTGAGGGGGAGTTTCATTATTGTATCTCAGCATTTCAAAATGTGTGTGTGTGTTTCACAACAATAGAGAATTTAAGCTGAGATAGATGGCACAAAGCTGCAGTAATAAATCTGAGGGGACAGCAGCTTGTTTTTGTCTTTTCTAGCCAACGAGCTTGCTCTTTAATAACAGCAACCATTTTTAGTGAGACACTGAGGCTGAATGCTGTCTAATGAACTGCTGCCCTGAATGCTGCTGGACACTTAATGGTCTTTTTACTCACTGCTGTTCACATTTCCTGTTAGTTACAGCCCTAAAAGGAAATGTTAGGAATGATCCCTAATGTTTTGTACTAAACAGAAGTGGATTCATGCAAGGAAACAAAGATGGCAACAAAAGGCAGAAACAAGGTGAAGTTTAACTTAAGACCAAATCATGTGTGACCATTTTCAAACCTATTGCTGTTATAATAATCTGCAGTTAGGAAGCTAGCTGAACTGGAATGGAGCTCCAGACTAACATGTAAACATGGAACTAGTTACATTACGTTTATAATTTTCATAATGCTACAACTACAAACCACTAACTCTAAGAAGCCAGACGAAGCCGACACATCCAGATAAACATGAACTTCGTTAAACGTGGCTGCAGGCAGAGTGAGTGGAGGAGTTAACTCCATGTTGTTCCTGTTGTACGGAGAGGAAAACATCCATATCCTCACACTGAAAAATATGATTTTTTCTTGCCGTCTTTTCCGTCTCACCTCCCCATCTTCAGCCCGTAGGTCAGAGGTGGTGACGAATTTTCCAAGTAGAAAACTTTACTGGTTGCATTTGAATCCTTCAAGGAGTTTCACAATGAGTTGTAATAAAATAAGGATGTTGCTAGAAGTTCAGCAAGACCAGGTAGAGTCAGACTGTAGTCAAAACGGAGACAAAAGACAAATAACAGCAACTCATAATGTAATAACAGCCAAAAATAAAATCTCTGCCAGTGAAGTAATAATTTTATCAATTTTAAATGTAATAAAAATAATAATTTAGTCATCCAGTAACCTAACATTTTGCCAGAAGTAAAGGAAGTGAGTTTGTCTTTACTATTACCTTTGGTTTTGTGCATCTTTCCAAATATGTGATTTTTATAAAGTTCTTTCAGTCTGTTTGTTTGTGTTCCCATTTAATCTTGAAAAATAGATAAATTGGTCAGATGGATTTAAAGTGACAGTGTTCATTTGTTTGTGTCCGTTATAGCAGAAACAGTAAAAGTGGATGGCGCTGAAATAAGCTTTCACTTCCTGTTTGGGATCAATTTGCAAAAGGGTGTTTTAATGACTAATTTAATCGCTAATGGATGAGTTATTTAACCCAGTGCCTGCACAAAACTTTGAGACTAAATACTGAACCTTTTTTATTCACATAAAAGGCAGGAAGCCCAGAGGCTGCAGGCGTTCATTATTTCACAGGAAAGGGGCATTTATCACCGAGATTAACGGCACGCTGAGCCATTTGCATATTAGAAAAAATATATTTTTTACCTCAATAAATCATTTGAAGCTCCAGGTTGAAAATTGCTGGTCTGTTGAGCACCAAAGAAAAAAAAAAACACTGAAACTTTTCATTTGCACAAAGGATGAACATCATATTATATCCAGTACTGCAGTCTTTATGCATTTTAAATGTTTAAAAACCGGGTGAGGCAAAACTTTTGTTCTAAAAATGATTGAAACTGGTACTTCGGTTTACGCTGCTCTGCCAAATTATTCATACCCATTGAACATTTTCATGTTTTGTCACATTTTACCTATAAACAGTATATTATGTGTTAGAGGTGGACAGAGCTATTCACAGGATGCTTAAAGTATGAATCTAATAATAAATGCAGATTTTTAGTAGTTTTAGTCGTTTGTTATGAATTTTGGCAACAGAATAAATTTTTTAGATTTACATTTTTGTGTTTTGATTTGGAATTTTTTACATTATTTCCACAAATATCAACATCCCACATTAGATAATGCATCAATCCTATTCTTTTTGTTTCGGAGTTCCACGCTTTTTTTTTATTTCAAACCTAAATATGTGAATAAAACAATGATTCTTCAGATGCAAAATTCCTGGTTGAAATTTGTCTTTTTTTGTTCAATAGGTCATGTAATATTTGTGGCTCTAAACAAGTTTTGTTAACTGAACTGATGGCAAAAATGGCTTATTTTTATAAAAGTTGCAGACCCCTGGCCTAGTCAAAGCCTACATTAATATCCATTTCAGGATCTGTGGTGAGACTTGGACTATTTTGAAAAGGAGAACTGAAAGAGTCTGCTGGTAGAACCTCAAGCACCAGTTCTACAAAGAATTGACTTAGGATGCTTAAAATAAATACAACCCACACTTTTCAGATTTATAAAGTTTGAAATAATTTCCCAGCCCTGCTCTACTTGTGTTAGTTTATTACTTAAATTTAAATATATTGACTTTTGGGCCAAAGTGTATAAACTCTTCAACACGTTGTAAATGAGATTCTCTGAAGGTCTGTGTTGTTCTTGTCTTTTTGCACATCAGTTGTTCATCAACAAGGATCTGATGTTTACCTGTTCACTCAAAGAACCGATAATGCGTATGAGTGTGTGGATTATTTATTCTTCTGTGTTTTTCTGTTCTCATTGTGGCGTTTGTGTGTGTGAGCATGTTTCTGTCGACAGTCTGGGAAACGCTCCAAAAACAGGACGGGACGTCCGCCCTCCAATCCGCAGCTGTTTACCTCAGATAGCTCCCATCAAACCGGACCCCACACACACACACACACACACACACACACACTCGTTGACACCCCGTCACACGCTGCCACTCACTCTCTCTCTCTGATCAGATTTGATTAGGCCATCTCTGATGACACTGAGGTGGAGTCATGTGAGCAGCAGGTTGATGAGGGTGAGATCAGGAACAATAAGCACATTAACCAAAACCTCACCCTGATTCTAAAGGCTAAATTCTGCCAAACGCTGGCCTGATAAATGTAGGTCAGTTTAATGTCCTCTAAAGTAATGAAAACACTGCGAGTTATGACGGCGCCCAATTAAGAACTAAACGGATAGCAGTGACTGACTGCCTGACTGGCTGACTAACTAACCCAGATTGTGTGTGTTTGTGTGTTTCTCTAATAGCTTCATATTGCTGTGTAAAATGGTAGCCAGATGGTCATTTGCTTTCTGAAATTGTCCTGGATCTTCAAGGTGACATGCTGCACTGGCTCCTGCTTCGCTCAGGGCCAACAGAGTCCATCTCCCTAATGATGCTGTGCAGGGTGAGCACGTGAATCCAACGCATGCTAAGTCAACTGAATCTGAGGCTAAAAAGATTTGTGCACATGCATCGTTATTTAGCTGATTTACAGTTCCAGCTGCTGCGTGCGACAGCAACAATTAAGTTATGAAAATGGATATTCTGTTGGAAGACATGCTCTTTAAATGGTACAGAAGATGACTTTATTCACACCGAGTTCAATCTCTAATTCAAGAAGTTAATGTTCTGCCAAATCGCTCTATTCTGTTGCCAACATGGACTCTTTACTCGACTACTGAACTCAGGATTATGGTCAAAGTGGTCATTTATTTTCTCATGGTGAAACCAGATAATTGCAGCAATACGTGAAAAACAAGTTTGTCTCGCTACCTTCAGAGTTCCAGCTCTCCAAGGCTTCATCGTTCCCGGTTTCCAGCAAACATATGGATCAATTCTCCATATGATCCTGTGGGTGAAACAAACCCCAGTAAATGAACAATTTCACGACTCCCACTTTCCAATCTTCAACTTTCCAGTAAAGTTGAAGAGGAAAATATCTCAGAAACCTTCCCCTTTTCTGCTTGTTCATTTTTACTATAAAGACTTTTAAAGACTGTTAAATCATGACATGTTTATGGTCTCCATCTGAGTCCAGATTGGCCTAAAACCTCTACAATTAATGTGGTAAATAACAGATCCTGTCCTGGCAAATAGTAATTTTGTAAAGTCTGGTAATTTTTTAGTAAAGTTCTAATAGTACTAAACATGCTATATTGTAGAGTATGTAGTTTATCCAGAAAGTATTCAGCGTTTGCCTCGTGATTGGTTGTTCCCATGTGGAGGTAACTTATCAGTACTGCACACCACTGGAACAAGCAGTTCCCCTCCAAAGCTGTTGGTGGCAGCAGTGATATATAATTAGATAAATGGTTCTTAACCTTTTTTGAGGTACCGAACCCACCAGTTTCATGTGTGCATTCACTGAACCCTTCTGTGGTGATAAATAAAATAGGATTTTTTTCCTCCAAATTAAAGACATAGGGGTGACCCAACTAGAGCCTAGTTGGGTCACCCCATGATCACTAAGTCTTCTTAAAAGGTAGAGTCTCTGAGAACAGTTCTTCAAAATATAGTCAGTGTTTTCAGCAAAGTTGAGCTGACTGTCCAGGAACGACCCAAGGTATTTAAAATTTGCCACAGTTTCAACAGGTTGGCCATCGAGAGAAACTGGAACCACTTTAAGGTCTGGTTTAGGGTAGGGTAACCCTCCGCAGAACCCCTGAGACCAACTCACCGAACCCCTGGGGTTCGATCGAACCCAGGTTCAGAACCACTGAATTAGATAAAGTATATTTATAAAGATAGGCCTATATTTATTCACCTTAGTGAATTTTTGTAAAATATTGTGCTCTGGCACATAGGACCCAGTTTCCCAACATTACTTGAGATAATTCTCACCAAGCAAAAGTTTCTAAAGACAGCTTTTAATTTCCCTATTTTATTTTTTATTAAGTATTTTTCAAATATTGCTTTGGCATTAATGACAGATTCCATTATGTTTTAAATCAGTCCAAATGTCACTAAACTGAAGGTAGTTTAAAACCAAAATGAGAAAGTTTTTAATGTTTCAAGCTAACAGCGCTAACGCTAACGTGCCCAGCTGACTGGGATGAACGCTGAGCCCAGTCCGACTCCCAGCTGCAGGAATGAAATGCCACTGCCGTTCCATCGTGCCGTTAAAGACTTAAAGATTGAAGGATTGATTTTCCTCTTGGCCGTTTTCTGTTCCAGTGAGTGAGCTGAACCTGCAGGTGGAATAAAGTAAAAGCTTCGTGTTGCATCTGGAGCCTTAAAGGGGCCAAAGCCCCTCCACTCCTCTAAGTTAGAGCTCACCCTGTTTCCTTCAGCGCCATCCACCTCAAAGAGAACAATTAAAGTTTTATGTTTGTTGGCACATGCACTAAATAAAGATGATTTATGTACTTTTTTTAATAAGGCTGGAGTGCTGCTGAGGCTCTAAATGCTCTAAATAATTTGGTGTTTAGTTTGCAGAAGCAGAAAAAAGAGAAAGATCCAATCCAGATGATGAATTTCAAACATAAATCCTGTCCACTGAGCGACTGCTGACCATTAGATAATTACATCTGCTGTTTTTTTGTTCTTCATATTTAAAACGTAAAACTTCCACAGTCAGATTTCCACAGTCAGAGCAGGTGTGTG